>NW_017805742.1:753718-766872 GCF_001891065.2 Hippocampus comes
TATATATATAAAATGTAAACCATGACTTAATCTGTAATCCTCACAAAACTTCAGATTAGTGAGCATGAAAATGTGGTCTTTGCAAGGGTGTTTTGAAGTATGATGATAACCACCATACAGGAAATGGAACTCCAACGACTAATCAGAGCTAAACAACCAGCCAACTGTAATTTTTAATTGAAATCCTTGACACCCACGTCACTCACCAGGCCTGACCCCGCCTTTTGAAGCCATACACATTCAAAGTCACCGATATCAAGTGGAGATGGTGAATACCTGCATCTCACGTGTGGTATTGTTGTTTACTAATGCAAATCCATATTTATCCGTATACTCAATTAATTGGCGAAATACAACACTAAGTTCTGTGATGACAACCATAGAACAGAAAACACACACAAAGGTGACACCTTCCCCTTCTCTTGCCATTGCAACAATCCACTTCCTCCCAAAATAGCTGGCATAACTTCAACGGCTGAATTTTTCATGATCTTACAGCATTGAGTCAAATTAAAGATCATCAGGTGCATTGAGTCTCTACGCCCTCATTTGCATCTACCCTCAAATATGCAAAGAGGCTGACAATGAAAGCGAGGTGTTTCGAATGAGTTTGTGCAGATTTAATGGGCACAACAGGATATTTCCACACGCGCTCTCTCCTCTCCAACGCAATGAATCCAGACATGAATAATTGAGCGATCAAAGAGGAAGTGGCTTACGATGCTTTTCATTTTGGTGCGCGCACACACACACACACACACACACACACACACACACACACACACACACTTATGTTCATTTCTATTGGGCTTAGGTGGCGGTGATGATGAATAACTCGTGAGAGCCGTAAGGGGGTTGTCAGTTTTACTAAATGGATTATTTCTCGCAAGGTTTATTTCGATTGCGCAAGTTGTTATCATCAGGCATCACGTTAATGATGCAACATTAACGCTGGCAATTTTTTTTTTTTTTTTAAATCTCCATTGATGTTTATTGCTGTGGCGCAAGGTGGTTGTTATGAATGACTGGCAAATAGAAGTGCCGCATTTCTTGCATGGCACGTACTGTCCAATTTTTGCATTGCCTTTTTTTTTAAACTTTATAGGTTATTTCTAGTCATGTTTATTTCTATTGTGCGTGGTAAATGTTATGATGAATAACTAATGAGCGGATCCATGTGCGTGAAATGGAGTTGTTATTTTTATTTTTTTTACTTTATGGATTATTTCTTGTTGTTATGCTTATTTCTAGTCTGCAAATTGGCAATAATGACCCAAGGAGACATCACGTTAATGATACAATTTGCACATTACCTGCTGTCGAGTTAATTTTCTTTTTCTTACTCTTTGGATTATATTTTCACTTTGTTTATTTCTATTGTGGAACAACCCATTTAGTATATGAGACGCATTGTACATGGTGTGCCTTCAATTTTTTTTTTTTTTAACAGTATAGATTATTTCGATTTTTTTATTTCACTTGTGCAAGAGCAGAGACACCGACCCCACTCCATAATGACACATTTATATATATAAAATGAGATCACATTCTAGATAATGTATGTAATGTGTGATGCCATTTTTTTTCCCCAGTCATTATGTTTCTTTCTTGTGGATTATCGTGACAAGATGGGTTTTTTTACTGCCCCAATTTTCCCCATTTGGACTGGTCACATGATCCAGCCTAACCTGCAAATAGCATCGCCTGATTCCCCAAAGACCAGGCCGCTCTTTTGGGCAGACGGCGGTCGCAGGTGCCGTTCGCCGCCTTCCAATGATTCCGTGGTCTTAGCTTTGGTCGACAGTCTTGCCATCGAGCGATTGGCAGCCAGGAGTGGGATCACTCATGCGGTGCAGATGTACAAAATAAGCGCATCAAGTGCTCACATGTCTGTAATATCAATTCTTTTGCCCCACGGGAGGCAAGATTCAAAACGGCCTGTTATAATGGCCATGTACTCGGAGGCAAAGAGCAGGAGGTGTTTCTTCGGGGTAAGGTGTTTATTTGGCAGAGGGTCTTTGCAAAAAGGCGTTTTTAACATCAAAGTTAAAATGTATTTATTATTTTATTTCACTCAGATTTCTATTAAAGGTCAGTTTCAGTTGACAGTTGGTTTTCAATGGCATTTTTATTTTTCATTTTATTTAGATTTATATGTAAACCTTTTTAATCAGGTGTTTATTGGAGGTAGTGTTGATTTATTCATTTTGAATATTTCATTTGTTTCCATCTTTCAGAACATTTTCTAATATTTAAATAATTTCAGTATATGTATTTTTAATCAGATGTTTATCAGTGATCATCTTCATTTTTAGTATTTTATTTATTCAAAAATTGTATGACATTTGCTAATACTTTTTATAATTAAAAAACATTTGATTGAATATGTAATTGGTTTTAATGCTCATCTACATAATCTAGATTTGTCATTTTTCTCCGGCAGGCGTGCTCTTGTCCTTTTCCTGCAATCTGGGGCACAGGACTGCGCTGCCATATGTCGCAGAAAAAGGACAGGGAGAGGTGGCATAGCATTTTTTTCCCCCTTCCCCCTTCTATTTTTCAAAAGTTCTGCCTAGCAACAAGAGATGTCGCCGCTTGCCGCAATCGTATTCTACACCTCTCTCTCCATCGCTTTGTCCGTGGCGGCAGTACAGCCGGGGTCAAAGTCCTCGTCGAAGCTCATGTCACTTCCTGCCCGGCCCTCCACGTTGCCGTGGTAGCCAGCCTTCTCTTCCTCCCTTACGTGTGATCAGTCTGTTGCCATGGCAGCCCTCGCCGAGCTTTTTCTGACGCGCTTGCCGCAATCGTATTCTACACCTCTCTCTCCATCGCTTTGTCCGTGGCGGCAGTACAGCCGGGGTCAAAGTCCTCGTCGAAGCTCATGTCACTTCCTGCCCGGCCCTCCACGTTGCCGTGGTAGCCAGCCTTCTCTTCCTCCCTTACGTGTGATCAGTCTGTTGCCATGGCAGCCCTCGCCGAGCTTTTTCTGACGTGACCACCATGGCGCATTCATGGGCCTCTCACAGCACCGTTGTTCCTTATGAAAAGTTAAATCGACCCAAGGGAACGCTCTGAAACGTTTTATTGTTTATTTCTGTTTGTCATGACTTGCATGGACAAAGATTAGGATATACTTTGTGATCGCATTCATGATGCATCTATATTAGTCGTGCTGCAGTAATTTGAGGTTTGTGTCTGTCATTTAAAATATGATTTCATTTATTTTTCCTGCACAGCTTCATGGTCTTGTGTTATTTTTCATCAGGTGTTTGATAGACAGAAGGTGTTTATTATTTATTTATTAATTTATTTATTATTACAGGTGAGGCCTTTTTGAGTGCATACTTTAAATTTAAGTTTTCAGAATATTTTTTCAATGTTTTTGTAAGTGATTGATATATTATTTTTCATGTTGTGTTCATGAGGAGTAAGGGTTTTATCGGCAAATAATTTACAATGTGGCTTATTTTTCTCACTGCATTTTATTAATGTAAAGAGTGTTGAATCATTGATTTTTTTTAATCGTGTCTCTCTCTAGATCGCTCCAAAATTAAAATTAAATTTGTCAATTATTGAGGTAGATTGCAATAAATGTTTTGTACTTTTTTTTTGTAGTTGTGAATATTTCACACACACACACACGCACAAACAATTCCATCACATTTTTGATCTATAAATTATATAAAATAGAATTCAATGAAATTTTTTTTGTGTAAATCTTACGTCGTTTTTTTTGGGGGGGGCGGGGGGCAATATTATTACAGTCAGTTCTGTAAAACTGTCATATATTTCTTGTCGCAGCCCAATTTGTTTGCAAATATGGTTCCTTAAAGGGCTAATGAATGTTCCATCAACCTGATATCTGCACTAGTAGATGACCACAATGGAGCCTGGTCATTTACAACGCTGCCTTATTTTTGGCAAACAAGCCGAAACCACAAAGAAAGTCATATTGCAAACAAAAACTGTTTATGAGGCCACTTAGTCCCCTCGGAACATTTACAATGCATCGCTGTCGTCAAGTGCCGAGAAGCGATGTTGTTGTCTCCCTACGCACTGGAGGCGACGCAGCCCATCGCTCATCCCCCCCGCCAGACACGCGTCGCCTGCTTGCTTGGTTTGCGTTCTTGAGGGCGGCGCGAAAGGTGATGAATCGGCATTTGGGCCTGTGCCAGCTAACGGTCACCTTCCTTTGTTTTTGTTGATTTGTCCCTGCCGCCACCACTATTTGTCTTCCTCCCAGCGTGGGGAAAAGTAGCATCCCTGGTCATACGGTTTAATTTGACGCATTTCAGTCCCTTAGAGTTCAATAAAACACAAGTAATTTTCTTGCAGTTAATTTGGTCTGATACCGGTCAGTGTGATACATTTTGATACCGTGCATTTCAATTCTGTACCATACAGCTAATACCATATACTTCAAATTTATAGAAAGTACAGTTACTCCCGATATGATTTGATACCATACAATTCATGTGGTACATGGAGTGTCATACACTTAGCTCAATACCATCTGGTTCACTCCAGCACGATACAGTTAAGTCGATTAAATTCAATATAGAACGGTGAGTTTTACACCATACAGTTGAATTCAATCTGATAAGACAGAGTTCAATACAAGTAGATACGCTTGATTTTGATACTACACATTATTGTTTGATACCAGTCACGGTAATTCATTTCATTTCGGTACTATACAGGTGAATTTGATACGTTCAATTGAAATACGATACAGCGAAATACAATATATGTAGTTAATTTTGGATACAGTTCGATACTATACAGATTCACTTAAGTACAGTATGATACGGTTCGATATCATTGATATCATACTCGTCAATTCAATACCATACCAAGTAAACACAATTCAATAGCATATACAGTATATAAATATATATGTTTCCTGTCCTTACGTGTGCCAGTGAAAGCATCGACCCTCCCGTGACCCCATGAAGGTGCGTAGATGACAGATAGTCGATAGGCATTATGTGCTGCCACTGTGGCGGATATGCTCAAGTGCGGCATTACATCACTGCCTTCTGCTGCTTGCTGTCTGCTGCCATGAGCTTTTTGAGACTCTGGACAGTATTACCATGTGTACTGCTTGTCAAACACTGACAAAGGCTCTCTCCCGCGACAGTATCTCCTGGCAATTTCAGTGTCCTTCCACTCGTGAAGGTTAATAACAATGGTGAGCTTTAATGTTGATGAAGTTATTAGCATGTGAAAAGATGAGTCGGCTTAAAAGCTGCTACGCATGAAAGCGGTCAAGAATCTGTGTCAGGTCGACCGCCGCGACGTCGACGGCCAAAAAACTCATCACAAATCTATCAAATAAGATCTGTTGCTTCCCTTTGCAATTCATGTTCACTTGAGAAACTGATGATACTGCGATACTGTACGATACAATGTGATACCGCATGGTGCAATGTGACTTCACTTTTAGCCTATTCAATGATATACAAAACTTTGACTGACTAAATGTTTCATAAGTTATCTGCTTGGGCTCAATGCATTATGAAACCGTTACATTCAGTAGGGTGTGTTAGATTAGAATTTGATACCATCCAGGTCCAGACATTACGAGTAGATACCAACGAGCTTGATTTGGTACGACATAGTTACAGTACAATACAGTTTACAAGAAGATGCCATACAATTCCATTTGGATACGACACAGTTCTATTTAACGCAGTTTGCTCCCATACAAGTCAATTTGACACCATTTGATAAATTCGGTACAATTTGGTATGCTAAAATTTGATTGTATATAATTCCATATGACACAGTTTAATTTGATACCATGAGGTTCAATTCAAAAGCGTGCAAAGCGACACAGGTGCAAGGCTACCAAAGGTCACACCTAGCAACAAGTTAACCTGTCCAGGTGACACTGCAGGTGCCGTATCCATGGCAGCCAACTCCTCCACACAGCCCCCCCCTCGCCAGGGCCTGATCTTGCTCTGTTTTCTGATTATTGGGCCTTTTCCAGTATGAGCATAGACACACACTTACATAGACAGGCTTCCTGGCCAACTTCCTGTGCAAGCCATCAAAAATATGTAAATTCAGCAGCATATTGTGTCAATCCGACGTTTCCCCTACATCATCACTTTTCCCGCCTAATCTCTCCACTGTGCTTTTTTTTTGTTTGTTTTTTTGCACAGTGTGCATGTTGAGGAGAAAGAGAAATATCCCGCCCATCAGCCGTCACTTATGCCCCGAGGCCCAGATAAAAAGGCAACGTGTTCTGAGGTAGTTTGCCGAGCATTGTGAAACGGTTGCCATGGTAACCCAGCACCCATCTCCTCTACCAAAGGCAACAGAAAAGAGAAGGAAGGCATGCCACATTTGGGAAATGTATTCATCCATTTTCTCGAGTGCTTATCTACATTTGGTCACGGGTGACCTGGAAACTGTCCCAGTTGACTTGGGGTGAGGGGCGGGGCACATCCTGGACTCGTCATCAGTCACTCACAGGGCGCATGTAGAGACAGACCAGCATCAGCAACTACGGTCAATTCAGAGGCTTCGATGTACCTAATATGCATGTTTTTAGAATTTTTGTGAGGGTTTTTTTAACCTTACCAAAAATATGACCAGAAAATTGCCCCCAAAAGCTTTTCTTTAATTGAACTTTATTTTCTCTTGAAAAATGACGGAATTCTTGATAAAAGCATCTCCTTTATTTATCACAATGGGACTTTTTTAATGCAATATACATGTTCAATATGTGTGAAATATCAAAACTATAAATATATATATTTTTTTCTATCGATGCAGTAAGTTTATTTATTTCAGGTAAAAAAAATCAACTATTTTAAATAATATACATATAATAATCAATTTCCTTTTTAAAATATAATTGTTTATGATTCATTCGTACAATTATTTAGCCAACGATTCAGGAAAACGTTTTTTTTTTTTTTTTTTTTTTTTATTAAACGTACATGCAAAATTTCTTATTTGACTATCGTAGCCATCATTATCGACATGCAAACGGCCCACTGGTATAGCCAGTTTAAAACTTGGAATTTATGAAGCGAGGCAGAAAGCACTCAGCACACATTCGCCATGTTGCCCACATGTGGAAAAGTCCTTTTTTTTTCCGTCTCATTTGATGTTTGTTGTTTATCCCTGAAGAGATGACCTATATTATATAGAGATGAAAGAAACTCTATTTTTTTCCACTGGCGTCTTGGCGGCCAGGCGAGAATAATTCCCTGATTGCACAAGTGTGGCCTCGCTGCACTCAAAGAAAACGAAACAAAAACATGGCCACCGAGCTCGAGAGAATCCTGCTGATGAGGATTCTAATTAGTCTGCGCAAACTCAGCTTTTATGGAGAATTCTCGCAAAAGTTGGATGCGCTCTCTGGCTCAATCTCCGTCCCCAACTCCAAATTACAGACTCAGCTTCCCAATTTCTGAAGCACTCTTCCGATCAAAAAAATCATGATATTGCTTCTCTGGTTTTTAAGCACCATCTCTTCACCGCAGCGTACTTCACTAAGATGGATAGACTTTTACGTTCAGTTTTACAAGAAAAGTCATATTTGGGCAGTTAAAAGAGAGAGAGAGAGAGAGAGAGAGAGAGAGAGAGAGAGAGAGAGAGAGAGAGAGAGAGAGAGAGCGAAATACCCTGCAGGAAATCAACACTGCTGGAGTGTGCTGTTTATGGGCAGAGCTGAACCTGTATGTGAGAAGTTTTGAAAAATTGTTCCTCTGAGAAAAATACTGTACAAGTAACACGCCAGTAAAGCTGTCAGTCAGTTTTGATCGTTTTGTTCAGCCGTTGAGTTTTGCAGGAGAATTGCATTCAAGGATCAGGGAAGAAGATGAGAACAGTTTTTGAATCTCACAATACTTTCTAGTTAATAATTATGGCATTAATTCCAAGGTTTTAGAAAACTAAAATATTTGTTACAAGCTTCATAGAAGATACAAGTAGAAAAATGTGATTAATCACAATTATGGGAAATTGTGTGATTAATTAGTTAAGATTAGATTAATCACATGACAGCACTAATATACATATATAGAGTATATACAGCTTAATCGACAATATATGTTAGCACTATTGCCCCCCCGCCCCAATCCTTCGCGATTACATGTTGCGGGCCTGCCAAAAAATCTTTCCGACCATGAATCGGTCCTTGGCGGAAAAAAAGATTGAAGGCCATCGGTCTAAGGGCCTTGCGGCAGTCGCAAAGAGAACAGGACTACTTATCTCTGTGGACTTTTCCCACTTGTCGTAATGACTTTGAATAATTTACTAGCGAGACGTCCCGGTGTAATTACATTCACCTGAGTCGGCCGAGAAAGTAAAGCCTTCGCCAGGGAAGGAACTTTTAATTGTGTCACACGCGTCTCACACTGTGGATTTATTTCATCCGCTGCAGCGGCAGTCCGATAAGTCAACGCCAGCTTCCCAGTGATTATTTCCCAGTGTGCCACATTCCTGGATGTGTCAACAAATCCCGCGAGGCGACCATAAATGTCTGCAAGTAGCTTCACCAAAGCACTTCAATAGGCTTGACCTTCATCGCCGCATGCAATCTGTGCTCACTGTGCAACCTGCTCGTAAATCAAACACCTCAAGTCCTTGCGAGTTCCATCCGGCTTCATGAGATGCACAGAGGGGCCCGTCGAGCGATGCGGGCCACGGAGGGAGCGAGACGTTTTGGGGGAGGTTGGTCGGGGGCAGCCATGCGTCTCTGACAGCAGGCGAGCACGGCTGGAAATGGAGCAGGGCAGTAATTGGGTTAGAGAGAAAAAAACGGAAAGCGGCAAGGAGCAGACATGTCCCGTTATGATACATGATGTGTGATGGGTGTGGATTTGGTATCTCAATCCTATTTTTCCATTGAAATGAATGGGAACGCCATTCTATATTACAGCAGTCCCCAACCTTTTTTGCCCCACGGACTGGTTTAATGTCAGACGATATTTTCAGGGGCTGGCCTTTAAGGTGTGACGGATAAATACAACAAAATAATATGATATGACCCGCATGGAAAACGGTGGTATTTTCGAAACATAATAATAAATACGAGGAACGTCCTATCTGGCCGCAACACTCTCTGGTCGCTATGGTAACGTTTAAACGTGCTTTCAAAATAAGATACGCCGTAAATACAAAGTGCATAAAAAATGCGACTCACCATCGCCGCATGTTACGCAGAGTAGGGTTGGTGAGTGGGAATCTCCTGTTGAGATAAATACGTATTTTAAGTAGGACTCCTTACACTGTCTATTAAGTTTAGCCTTCTTCTATCTCCTGGCTAGGCATTTTCCCCTTCCCAAAGAAACTTTCCAAAGACGTTTGTTTTTTTTACTCATTTTGCTAGCTCCCGGGTTTCATTTTAGCGGTAAGCTATCATGTGACCGAGAAGTGCGCCTTGACCTGCGTCAAAAGTGACTTTGTTGACGGATGTAACAGATGATCCGGTAATTTTTCAAAATAAAACATCTTTCAGAGTCCGAAATAAATAAAATAGAAGTAATGTAAGTTAGGTATTCTTTCTGTGCGACCTGGTACCAAATGACAAAAAACAGTCCCATAAATAAATAGATTGTCAACGAATTAAACAGTTTGTGTATTTAATGTTTCAATTGAATTTATTCTGCTGCTCATACAGACAAACAGAAATGTGTCAATCTTCAATGATATTCCTTTTTTTGCATAGGATCGAGATTCCTGCGAGTAACGTAATATTGCCGGTCGACATGTGTTGCTAAATCTCACTGATAGTGTAGTGGTACACTCGCCTGACTTGTGTGTGGGCAGCATAGAATCGGTTCCCACTCAGTGACGGTGTGGATGTGGGTGTGAATGGTTGTTTGTCTCTATATGTGCCCTGCGACTGACAGGCGACCAGTTCGGGGTGTAGTCTGCCATCATTGGTTGCTTGGTTGCAGTGTCCTGAGAATTGATTTTTTTTTTCACTTTATTGACTCATAAATGATAGAACCTGTCAGTCAATTCCCCATAATTCTTCACTAGTGTTGAATACAGCTGACCATCAATCTCAGTTATATCCGGCCTTCCCGTGTGGAGTTTGCATGTTCTCCCAGTGCCTGTGTGGGTTTTCTCCGGGTACTCCGATTTCCTCCCACATTCCAAAAACATGCATGGCAAGTTAATGAAGCACTCTAAAATTGTCCCTAGTTGTGACTGTGAACGCGAGTTCAGCGTCTCTCCTGCCTATTGCTCGAAAAGAGCTGGGTTAGGATCCAGCACGCCCCGTGACCCTTGTGAGGATACGCAGATTAGAAAATGGATGAAGGGATAATAATAACAATGAAAATAATAATGAAAATAATTCATTCATTTTCCGAACCGCTTCATCCTCACTAGGGTCGCGGGGGGCGCTGGAGCCTACCCCAGCTGTCTTCGGGCAGTAGGCGGGGGACACCCTGAACCGGTTGCCAGCCAATCGCAGGTCACACAGAGACGAACAACCATCCACGCCCACACTCACACCTAGGGACAATTTAGAGTGTTCAAATAGCCTGCCATGCATGTTTTTGGAATGTGGGAGGAAACCGGATTACCCGGAGAAAACCCATGCAGGCCTGGGGAGAACATGCAAACTCCACACAGGAAGTCCAGAGCTGGGATCGAACCCAGATTGAACCTCCGCATTTTGAAGTCGACGTGCTAACCAGTCCCCCATCGGTCCGGCAACAAACAAACAAACAAACGATGGACTGCAGTCGTGTAAGACAGCAAACTACTTGGGACAACACTCGAACAGTAAACACACGGCAGCTCTGCATTAGCTGAGATAAAACAATGGATTATTGGCATCATACGTAAAAGTCAAAGATGACAAATGGGCATCGCGGAGAGCAGATCCTCTCCTCGCCTCTCTTCTCCTCTCCTCTCCTGCTCGGCCCGCCCCTGCTTCGCCTGACTTGCCTTGCTTGCCTTGCTTTGCTCCCTTTTGCCTTTGAGCTTGAGGCGCATCCATTGTGGCGAGCACGGAGCTCTCTCTCGCTCCCTCTTCGATTTCCCTTTCTCTCTCTCTCTCTCTCTCTCTCTGCCTTGCAGCTCCGCCGCCACCAAAGTGGCGCACATCGACGATGATGCCACCTTTTGAGGATGCCCCCAATTTCTAAGCAGGTAAAACCGATTTACATCCATCTCGAATAGCTGCTCTAATGATTTTTATTTTTGGCTTAAAAAAGAAACACCCTGTTGGATTGGAGTGCCCGTGCCGCATTTATGGAAGACCTTGAATGCACCGCGGTTCCGAGCGATGCAGCCGAACTTTTTTTTGTTTTTTTCGCGGTTCTTGCATCATGCATTTAATGTTTCACATGCGTTCAGCTGATGCGTACGCTTTATTGTTTTTATTTATTGATTGATTTATTTATTTATTTTGCCACGTCTTGTGCTCCCAAATTCGGTCGTGCTTGGAGCCTCGGTTCTGGACATTTTCAGCGAGACACACACGCGCACTCACAAACGCGCTCACAGCACATTCGGAGGGGAAACAGATATGCTGTCATGTCAACTGAACATACTCGTGCAACATCGCGCTAAATTAAAGACCCCCTCCGACCCTCCTCCTCCTCTTCCTCCTCCTCTTCTTCATCGTCTTCCAACATACAGACCCGACCCGAACCAAGCAGCGTTGCACACACGCAAAACGGTCCACACCCACTCAAGATGCCCCTTCATTTAACCCCCCCAAGTCAATATAAAAAAAAACATATTTCGGGAAGCTGGATAGTAATTTGCCCACCTCCAGATTAATTATGATGGTGTAATCACCAGATAAGGTTGATATCGAGTAATTACGTCCCTACATGTGTGCAAGAGACACTCCATTAGGTTTGCCTGCACAAGCTAATGAGGTCGAATGTGAATAATTTGCCTTCATAAATTAGATTTTGATTGACAGATGTCAGGGAGATGCTGCTTAAAGTGTGCTTATTGTCCATGGACTACATGGTAAGCAGATGAGAATGGGCAAAATGAGAGAAGACACAATATGAAGGAGGTGATTGGTAAAAAGTTTAGCGATCTCTGTCGTTTTTTTAAATTGGAGATGCCAGTTTCATTCGCACGTTGACCACCCTCGTAACCCGAAACACTCTCAAATAATCTTTCTCCATTGAAATTAATGGAAGTGCAATTAATCTGTTCCAGTCTGCACACAAAAAAAAAAACAAAAAATATTTTTTTATTTCAATTCAATAGAAATTGTGCTGCTCTTTCTGGTGTGGGGGTCCTCAAATCTCAGTCTTTAGAAAGGGCACAGGAAATGCATGACAGGGGCAATTATTATTGCCCTACAAACAACTGCGTGCGTGTTCATGCATGTGTCTCAAATTATTATGTTTATTCGGAAAACCTAGCTGTTGACTGGTTAGCATGTCAGCCTCACAGTGCGGAGGTGCAGGGTTCGATTCCGCCTGCGGCCTTACCGTGCGGAGTTTGCATGTTCGCGGCTCCTATCTCTCCTTTGGTTGGAAGGAAAGAAATTTCATCTGTGCTGTATCTTGCACATAGAGCACATTTGACAATAAAGTTGACTTGACTTGACTTGACTTGATGTCCTCCCCGTGCCTGTGTGAGTTTTCTCCGGGCACTACGGTTTCCTCCCACACCCAGTAAACTTCAAACACATATGACAGCGCCGGTCAAAAGTGAGCAGTGTTACCACTGTAAAAAAAATATATTTTACTGTAAAAAAATATATATATAAATATATATTTACATTGCATCAGGTTGTGCTTGTGTAGCTAATAATGTGGCCTAACCTCGCGAATTACAATACGACAGTGTTGCGACGTAACCCTAACATATGAGCATTGTTCTGTGAGGGTATACAGTGTGTGTGTGTGTGTGTGTGTGTGTGTGCCGGTCAAAAGTGAGCAGTGTTACCACTGTAAAAAAAATATATTTTACTGTAAAAAAATATATATATAAATATATATTTACATTGCATCAGGTTGTGCTTGTGTAGCTAATAATGTGGCCTAACCTCGCGAATTACAATACGACAGTGTTGCGCCGTAACCCTAACATATGAGCATTGTTCTGTGAGGGTATACAGTGTGTGTGTGTGTGTGTGTGTGTGTGTGTGTGTGCGTGTGTGTGTGTGTGTGTGTGTGTGTGTGTGTGTGTGTGTGTGTGTGTGT
>NW_017805742.1:774101-776473 GCF_001891065.2 Hippocampus comes
TGTGTGTGTGTGTGTGTGTGTGTGTGTGTGTGTGTGTGTGTGTGTGTGTGTGTGTGTGTCATCTCAAGGCAACCTGGTGCTGAGATTGATTCGCCCAGAGACCAGGAAGGAGAGTGGGTGGGAGGGCGTAAAGGGCGTAGGTGGGCTCAACACTCCCGCTGGCCTCCTGTCTGGACACATCACATCCACTCACGGCTGCCAAGGCCCGACTTGGATATTTAGATAAACATACAGATTGACGTGTAGCAGCAGCCAGACAGCCAAGCACTCCTTGTTCCCTCTTTTCGCCGTATAGATCCAGTTGTACTGTATCAGATTGGCTTTTTGATGACTAATATAGCTGAGGTGGTGCGTTTACAGCCGGGGAGGTTAAACCCGAGTGGAGTGACTCGCCCACTAAAGCTAAAAATAAACAGTTGCAGTTCTATTTTTGCATGATATACGCTTTTAAAGCGCTCCCTGAGGCTGTACTTGTTGACTTTGTGTCAATGGTTGCCGGAAATCTCGAACCTACTTTCTGTCCCTCTGCCAAGAGCGTTGATCAAAACAAGAGTGAGTCAAGATGCCGATACTGGCATTCCTGATATTGGACTATAATGACAAAGATGATCATGGGTAATGGGAGCACTGTGGTTCATCCTTTTCTTACGCGACATATTGTGAAGTATCAGTATCGGTATCGGGAACAGTTTACTGAATCGGTATAAGAAATTGTGTAATCACCCATTCATATCCCCCAATCTATCATATGTACTCAATCTCACAGACGATAAATAGCCTTGCCGCAGTGTTATGCCAACTCCCTCAAGTGATGCTGAGACAAAATCACCGCCCAAATACAGTTCAGATGTATTTAACTTAAGTTGCATTTATATTTGCATCTGTCAGGATCGTTTGGTTTTAAGCATTTATTTAGGTACAATTCTTATTCAACATTTATGTGTAGTATCCTTGAATTTTATTATTTGGTACTCTTTGTGAAAATTGACTAGTAACTATAACTAGTGTTACAGAGGCTTAAAATATTATTGAATGGAGGTTTTATGATTAAAACCTCTGTCTCTTTTTATTGGGAGGGAGTGAACACTTAGGCCTACTACGCTACTGCATTTTAATATTGCCACAATGGTGGTGTTTGGAGAACCGGGTATTTTCGTTTGTGGAACTTGATGTAAATTGTTGGTCGACATGATTTTTTTTTTTTAAGTCACTGGTTGCTAGGGTTTTTTTTTTTTTTTTTTTGCCCCACTCTGTGTGAAAAGCTCCAAGCAGAAGGTGACCGAGTCGTAGTACTACCACCCACTGTCTGATATCCTTCTGTCAAGGACTGCAATGACAAATATGTTCCTCCAAAAAAGGAGGGCTAATCTTCCTTTCAAAACACATTTCAAAATCAATGATCTCATCTCATTTTACTCACAAATGATGTTACTCAGTGTAAAATCTGGGCCGGTTTCGTTGAACACACGCCGTTGTATGACTGGCAACAAATGGTTACCCAGGTTAATTGGACCTTCTGTCTTCTAGTGGAAGAGCTTTGAATTGTTCTGCCTGTCACTAGTTGTCGCTCGCATCGAGATATTGTCAAAGATCGCTCGCATCGAGATATTGTCAAAGATATACAGTTGGTCATAAATAAATAACAATTATGGACCAATTAAATGAAACTGGATCCTTTCCCGCGGCCAAGTTGATGATCTCTCATGGCAAACAGTACTGCTCTTTATTACTTATGAATTAAAAAAAAAAAAACACTTGGCAGTGGAGTGAATGAGTCACCATGGGGCAAAAGCACATTGGAAGTCACTCCAAAAAAAACATCTGTAAGAATCAAGATTGCTTCATATGTAATCATTTTACAAATGGGGCTTCGGAGTCGTAATTGCTTTGTCAGCCCGTGACAAAATGTGCATAATTATGCGAATGTTGCCCAGAAGGTTGTGTAAATGCCAAATTATGGTCTGAGTGTGTTGTGCTCCTGGGAAGTTCAGTGATGCCCAAAGCAAATCACAATTTTATGCACTACTTTTTATTATAATGGATAAATACAATGTTTTTTTTTTTTTACAAGAGCAATAATAATAGTTTAATATATATAGTATAATAAACAATAGTTCCCTCTGAACATCTGCTGGCGGAACCTCATTTGCTAATCCATCCATCCGCTGTGATAAATCAGGATTACGCATATAATCTCCCGTTTACAGCAAGCGTCTGCCATCTGCTCGATGTCGACCCTCATGTTCTGCCTTTTGTGCCGCCCCCTCCAGGTCGAGTGACAAGCCCGCTCCCCGAGCGCCGCCATGATTGCCACGGGCGGCCTGCTGCGTATGAACCGGCGCCAGGATTCCCTGAGCTCACAGACCCGCCCC
>NW_017805742.1:782790-792465 GCF_001891065.2 Hippocampus comes
ACTTTTGTTAATTTTTTGGTTGACTTGTTTTTTTTTTTTTAAGTCCCTGGTTTTTGGGGTTTTTTTTTTTTTTTTTTTTTGCCCCACTCTGTGTGAAAAGCTCCAAGCAGAAGGTGACCGAGTCGTAGTACTACCACCCACTGTCTGATATCCTTCTGTCAAGGACTGCAATGACAAATATGTTCCTCCAAAAAAGGAGGGCTAATCTTCCTTTCAAAACACATTTCAAAATCAATGATCTCATCTCATTTTACTCACAAATGATGTTACTCAGTGTAAAATCTGGGCCGGTTTCGTTGAACACACGCCGTTGTATGACTGGCAACAAATGGTTACCCAGGTTAATTGGACCTTCTGTCTTCTAGTGGAAGAGCTTTGAATTGTTCTGCCTGTCACTAGTTGTCGCTCGCATCGAGATATTGTCAAAGATCGCTCGCATCGAGATATTGTCAAAGATATACAGTTGGTCATAAATAAATAACAATTATGGACCAATTAAATGAAACTGGATCCTTTCCCGCGGCCAAGTTGATGATCTCTCATGGCAAACAGTACTGCTCTTTATTACTTATGAATTAAAAAAAAAAAAACACTTGGCAGTGGAGTGAATGAGTCACCATGGGGCAAAAGCACATTGGAAGTCACTCCAAAAAAAACATCTGTAAGAATCAAGATTGCTTCATATGTAATCATTTTACAAATGGGGCTTCGGAGTCGTAATTGCTTTGTCAGCCCGTGACAAAATGTGCATAATTATGCGAATGTTGCCCAGAAGGTTGTGTAAATGCCAAATTATGGTCTGAGTGTGTTGTGCTCCTGGGAAGTTCAGTGATGCCCAAAGCAAATCACAATTTTATGCACTACTTTTTATTATAATGGATAAATACAATGTTTTTTTTTTTTTACAAGAGCAATAATAATAGTTTAATATATATAGTATAATAAACAATAGTTCCCTCTGAACATCTGCTGGCGGAACCTCATTTGCTAATCCATCCATCCGCTGTGATAAATCAGGATTACGCATATAATCTCCCGTTTACAGCAAGCGTCTGCCATCTGCTCGATGTCGACCCTCATGTTCTGCCTTTTGTGCCGCCCCCTCCAGGTCGAGTGACAAGCCCGCTCCCCGAGCGCCGCCATGATTGCCACGGGCGGCCTGCTGCGTATGAACCGGCGCCAGGATTCCCTGCGCTCCAAGAACCGCGCCGAGAACAAGAAGAAACGGAAATCAAAGAAGAAGAAGAAGAATGATGTGGTGGTGGTGAAGGGCAAACTGAACCTCTGCTCACCTGCTGGTCTGGTAGCGGCCGTCGGGCTGGTTGTCCTCATGGTGGGCATTTCCATGGCTGTTCTAGGGTACTGGCCCAGCCAGAACCAGGAGAAATATCAAGAGCGCCGCCGGACGGGGGTGCACCATGGCAGGATGAGTTACTCCCAAAGCCCCAACGCATCCTCCAATGTGGGCCGAGATTCTCTCAACCTGCTGAACCAGAGCCACTCCAACGGCAGCGACCTGGCTCCGTCCCATGCCCACTGCGGCTTTCTGTGCGACTTCCTCGACAACTACCTGTACTCCGACAACCTCAAAGTCTTCGGACCACTGGTGATGGGCATCGGGATTTTCCTCTTCATCTGCGCCAATGCTGTCCTTCACGAGAACCGCGACAAGAAAACTAAAATCATCAACCTGAGGGATATTTACTCCACGGTTATAGACCTGCACAGCGTTCGCTCCAAGGAGTACTCACCTCTCAACGGTTTGGTAAACTACACCCAGTCCAAGAGCGCAGAGGGTCCATCGGGGGGCCACCTGGCGGGCCGCAGTTCCTGGCCCTCCTCTGCCGCATTGGGCAGTGACGAGGTGTTCCGGCGTCCGTCGCGTAGTTGGTCCAAGGACGTACAGACCTTCACTGACACAGTGTACAGCATCTACAAGGACTACAGCAACGGCAGCGAAGAGGCCCCCCAGCCCCGCCAATGGGACCCCACCTCCATCGTCACCTCCTCGGTCAACGCCTTCACCCTGCCGGTCATCAAGCTCAATAACTGCGAGGCGGAGGAAGACGTGGTGATCGAGGCGGAGGATAACCACGAGGAAGCGCAGGGTGACGAAGAAAAGACGATTCCTCTGCCCGAGGACGTACCTGCCCCTGAGCCGCCCCAGTTGTTCCCACCGTCCCCGGTCGTCAGGGCGATGGGCTCACGCCTATCCCTCAATTCGCTCACGGACCCTCCGAGGTCAGCGCGTCGCTGCAGCCTGTCGGTGAACGTGTGCCACCAGAGTGAGCGGGTCAGGCGCTTCAGCTGTCCCCGCCTGGAGCGCTCCAACAGTAAGGGCTACTTCAAACTAAGCGATCTTGGGGGCGAGTCTTTCGAAGCACCCGACACTTCTTTAGAGAGGGACGGCGAGCAGGAAGTAGCAGTGACGGACACGGCGGCAACCGTGGAGGAGGATGCTCAGGAAGGCAAGGGACAGGCGATACCCAGTACTTCTACAGAATCCTAAAAGGAATCCTGAGAAACTCTTAGAAGCCCCTTTCACACTGTTAACCATTGAAACGGCATTTCTTCAGCTCTGGTATATGGCCATATCCACATAGCCACTGTAGGTTCACACCCTCAGATAATTAGATGCATGGTTAGCATCAGACAGATACAACTGCTTTTACCACAAAAGGGAGTGTGGCCAGTGGGTTTCGGGTATTGATCCTTATACACAACTGGTGTTATATCTCTCATATTTTGTTGAAAGCTAGCAAATTCGAAGCAGCAGGTGTCAAAGTCCGGTCCTTGAGGGTCACTATCCAGAATGTTTTCCCTTCTCCAACGTAGCTGATTCAAATGATCAGGATTGTTATCAGGCTCCTGCAGAGCTCGCTGATTAGCTGGTCAAGTGAATTAAGTGTGTTAGAGAAGGGAGAAATATAAAACATGCAGGGTAGGTAGCCTTTAAAACCAGAGTTGGGCACCTGTGTTCAAAAACTCTCATAAGCCTCTTTCACACTGCCCAACCATTGAGCCGACAAATTCACAAGTTGAGGTGAGCCCACCAGCATCTGTAGCCTACACGCAGGACAGCAAGCCAAGAAAAGGCTGAGATCAGCATTGTGAATGGGGCTGTTAGCGCAAAGGAATGCTTCCTTCGATATTATGTCAGGAGTCAACAAATCTGTGGGACAACGGCAATCTGAGATGCACTGAACATAGAATAGCGAATTTAGAATAAAGCTGATTGAAGTGGGTAAGACAACACAAAAATTGCTTTGTGGAACCTTTAGGTCTCTGAAACCAACTAATTTCCGGTTGACATCAACACCGCTGCATTTAGCGTCAGTTCCCAACATACAGAATAGTAAGCAGAACAAAACAAAACCAAAAAATACCATGGATGGACAGTGTTAAAAGAGATTTTAACCCAAGGGGATAGTCCTTTTCACATAGCTGCCATTCTGCCACTCATCTATTACATCAAATGCCATCAGACGTGTGGGTTTACCTCACCTGACGATTATCCCAGTAACTTACACAAAGAGCAGTGAGCTGGGAAAACAGTTTACATGGGCAGTATGTAACGGGCTTTGGACACAAAGTGGTGGTCCTTTCCACTCATCGTTGAGACTATGAAGCTGGCGAGTTCGCAGATGACACAACTGTACTTGACGCGGAGGAGAGCGAGAAAATGCCTGCAGAGACGGCCAGTGTGAAAGGAGCTACAGTCTGTCTTTGCTTCATATTTTCCGGAAGCGAGACTTGACATCATCCTCATGAAGATTGAAAGGGCAACGCACCTCCTTTTCCGCACACACCACAACTCAACCGTTCAGATGTGAGTTTTCTATTTTTTCAATGTAGCAAGAGCAATACTAATGATTGTTGAATGGACTTTAAAACAAAATGCAGGATTGGATTCTACCTTTTATTTTGGTATTGCAGTTGAGGTGGGGGGGGGGGGGAATGTCGCTTGTTACAAGCACAGACGTTACTGGAAGGCGACTGACTGAAGCACCTGTAGCATCAAACTTTAAAAGTCTACACTTGTCAAGATGAAACTCAGGTAGACGCTTGATTTAGGAGCCGGCGTGGACCTCCATGAGGGGGACGGCGTCTTCTCTGCACACTTCACTACATGGTGGACGAACTTTTGAACTACAACTACAATCCCCACCGACCCTCCCCTTTTGGCCCCTCATCTCCTAACACTAGCATCCTATTGTGCACAAGCGAATGCGAAGTAGATTGTTTGCGCCAAATAGTTTCACTTGCATCATGGAAAAGCATTAAAAGATAACAAAATAAGTTTGAGAGCCTTGATTTATTTGTTTATTTAATTATGTGTTTATTTAATCAGTTATACAGACAAATAGAAGCAAACCGTGGAACTAGCAGTTAGCCATTACCATGACATGTTAACTAAAAAAAAAAAAAAAACGAAACAAATGCTTTATTTACTGTTTTACATTTTGCAAGCGCTTCACAACAAGCAATAGATTCAAAGAATGGAAAGGGAAGCCACCTGACGTGGCGAGTGTGTTCTTGTTAGCCTCATTAGCATGTTAGCAGTGTGTCCACTCCTGTTCTTCCACCTAATGTGTCATTTAATTACATGAGCACACCCGGAGATTTGTAGTTATCTCACTGCAAACATTCATACTCCAAATGAAATGTTATTTCTGGAAATATGGATCACCTTTGCAAAGTTTTAACAACCCAATGTTGATGTAGGCCAAATTAACAGTTGAGAACAGAGATTCTTAGTGCAGTCAAGGTACCACCAGTAGTTGTCCGCGGGTTCCCTCTAGTGGTATGTGAAAGACGCACTGCCTAAGTACAGTACAGTTCAGTTGTTTTTAACTTTCAATTGAAGTGCATTTGCATTTAATCTGTAATAACTCGGGGTTTTTTTTCAACATTTATGTGGGTACATTTTTTTTAATGTGGAACATAGATTTTAATTCATTAACTATTTATTTCCAGGTTTTATGTTCAAGCACAGTGTTAGTATTCAAACTGCATAACTTTAGTCGGTTACAATAATATTAATACTTTTTAAGAATAAAATCTCTCTCATTTTTATGAACATTTAGGTGAATTACGCTCATGTATTTTAACATTAGTCATGGTAGTGGTACTTGGAGAGTTAAAATATTTTGGGGATAGTACTAGAAAACCTGTGAGGCGGAGTGATATGCTTCAAGTCTCAGTTCTGTTGTACTGCATATCATCATTCATGGACTGACTCTGCCAATGAAATTACTTGCTAACTGTTGTTTAATGTGTCACACAACCGTAGAACAGCAAATGGAATGAATGTGTCTGAGTTTTTTTCCCGATTCGATGGCGTATGAATACTGTATCTCATTCGCAGCATGACTGCCCTCTAGTGGACACAATCTGCAGCGGATTTTTTTTTTTTTTCCTTTTTTTGCAGCGCTCCTTCAAGTCGCCTTTAAAAATAGTTGTACCGCTGTGAGTGGTGGGGTGGGAGTGCCTGTTTTGGAGCACCGCAGAGGGGCGTTTTGAGAATAGGAGGGGGCGTGGTTAAGGCCGGCTTGGTTCCTCCTGACTGTAAAGTGAATGCAGCTGACTTTACAGGTGCCTACTCCTTTCTTCTGCCAGAAGACCCCAACACAGCCCGGAGGGGTTTTTTTTTTGGGAAGAGTCAGGTATAAACTATATTTTTATTCGTCTGTTTAATTTATGCACATACATCATAGTACATGTAGAGGTGCTGTACTAGCTGTTTTTATACCTTTCTACTTGGGGGCATGAATACACAATCTGATTCTGATTTTATTTTTAATGTGTGCTTCTGTTGCTGTGCCCTCTCCTACATAATGTGACCTACGATCCCCATTCTCGCCGGCCCACCCTTCCTGACCTCCTGGAATGTGAAATGGTGAGTCCTCATTTATTCACAGGAGCAAAATAGACTCGAGCATATAGGCACTTGTCACGCCATGTCAACAGGTGGCCATATACAATTTTACGAGGCCATGCAGTGTTAAACATGCATAAAAGGTAACGGGTGAAAAACTTTTTCTGGTGTTATGACTCATCTTTAAATTATATATATATATATATATACATAGAGAGAGAGAGCTATATATATTGAAATCTATATCTATAAATATAGATATAGATAGACAGATAGATAGATGACCAACTGGTTAGGACGTCTGCCTCGCAGCACAGAGGTCATGGATTCGATTCCAGGCAGGTCCTGGCTTTCCTTTGTGGAGTTTGGATGTTCTCCCCGTGCCTGTGTGGCTTTTCTCCGGGTACTCCAGTTTCCTCCCACAAAAACATGCATGGTCGGTTAATGTAACACAGTATATTGTCTATATGTGTCCTGCGAGTGGCTGGCAACCAGTTCAGGGGATTTTTTTTTTTTTTTTTTAAATATGACAATTAACATGTAGCACATGGTCATGTTGACCCATGAACATTTGTTGGAGAAACAAATCATTAGCATCACTTCTAGTGTCTAATGCATTGGGTTTTTTTTTTTTAATACTTTGGTGACTGACAGTACTGAGTGGACGGTTTTTGTTTTCTCTCTCTCTCTCTCTCTCTCTCTCTCTCTCTCTCTCTCTCTCTCTCTCTCTCTCACACACACACACACACACACACATTCTTGATCAGATGTTTCCTGTGGAAATGGGATGTTTGCTCAGCGTGTGTGTTTCCGCTCGCTACCATAGAAACTGTGAATGGATCAAAAGTAAGAAAGTTATTGACTGACTGCACTTTTTTTTTTTTATTGCTGGGTGATGTGTCCATGGACACGTGGACCTTCTGCTGGTTTATGAGTGAAGTAACCGATGAAGGTGAATGTACAGGGCCAGAGAGATAAAAGAGGTGCAAATTCCGTGAGAGTTATTGTGGCACCCATCCCGGCTGTGCTCTGTCAAGCTTGTTCCTCTTTGAGTGTTCGCCAGTGGACAATTTGAGTTTTGAGTTAGGGCGTGTTGGTGGGGGAGACTTTTTCTTAAGTTTGCCTGCCCATCATCACATAATTAGGGTTTCAATGAATGGTTTGGTGAGGGCTAAGGTTTCAAATTAGAGTGTCAAGCGAGGATTAAGGTTTCAAGTGAGAGGTAGGGTTTCAAATGGGTTAAGCTTTTCAATTTAGTGTTTCAATTCAGGGTTAAGGTTTCAAATGAAGACTTCCAGCCAGGGTTAGTTTGAAACCAAGATTAGGGTTTCAAAGTAGGGTTAGGGTTTCAGAGTAGGATTTCAAGCAATGACTTGGATTTCGCTTTAGGGTTTCGTGTCAGGGTTATGATTTTAAGTAAGGTTTAGAGTTTCAGAAGTAGGGTTTCAAATCAGAGTTGGAATTTCTAAAAACAGTTCCAAGCCATAGGTAGGCTTTCTAACAAAGGTTACCATTTCACAGTAGGGTTTCAAGTCACGGTTCGGTTTTCTAGCAAGGCTTAGGGTTTCAAAAAGTAGACTTTTAAGCCAGGTTAGTATTTGAATCCAGGGTTAGGTTTTCAAAATAAGGTTTGAAGTCAGGGTTTCAATCTAGTGGTCATTGTTAATACAACTTAAAACTGCTCTGCTATTTTTATTTTCAAAAATTAATCGAGGGCCACTCCAGGTGTGGACACAGGCCGCCAGTTATCCATCGCTGCTGTTGGGTTTCAAATCGAGGTAGGGATTGAGTCACATGCACTTTAACACTCTCATACAAGTGTAAAAATAAATTTAGCACATTTCATGTTTAAACAAGAAATAAAGCACTGAGAAAATAAAGGCGACGGACGCAAAGGTGGTTTAAATTTTTTTTCCCCCGTTCCCAAGGAGTCCACTGAGACACACGGAGTTTTATAATTACGGGGACTGCAAGCAGGGAATTCCCTGGTTCCCATTTTGCGGTATTTTGTTGCATTTTAACCGCCGGCTGTCTACAGACTTTCACTTTGCTGCGATGTTGTCAGCATTGAAGGCGATCTGCCTGTCTCTCACCGCTCATCTCGGGAATGCCGATCAATACCGCTGTCACGTCAGGTCACGATCAATACGTCTGCCATTGTGCTGGAGGTGGAGGAGAAGGAAAATGAGGAGGTGTAGCGCGGCACACAAAATAAAGGTTATTTAATGGAGCACCCGGAGAAAACCCATGCAGGCACAGGGAGAATATGCAAACTCTACACAGGTATGCCAGAGCCTGGAATCGAAACATGAACCTGTGAAGCAAACGTGCTAACCAGTCGTCCACCGTGCCACCTACCAAATTTACGATTATTATTATGATGTATCATTATGATTATTGTTATTCATACGTTAATGACATAAATGAGTCAAAATAGTCGTGAATAGCGCAGGCATACCTAATGCAGTGATCAACAGTTTGTCATCCTGATCACGCCACTGGGCGTATTGGAAATGTGAATAGGAAGCAGTCCGAAGTCAAACTGGTGTGCGGGATGCCTTCAATGCCCGCGGGAGATAACGCTTATGACTCAATCCTGGCGAGTGGTGAGATAAGCCGTTTGCGAGAGGTGTTATCTCACCACCTGCGTAGGTCTGATCACTTGACGGTGATATAAAAGGGTTGGCCATTTACGGAACTTGACAGTGCGAGTAATTTATTTATAGCGTGAATGAGGATTAGCCTTGGATTGGGTAATTTTATGACGATATGCGTTTGTTTTTTGGAAGTATCAAACTTTTCTTTAATGTTTACCAAAAGTTTCTTTAGCTCCTCATATATGTATCTGATGATTTAAAAAGTCAATTTTAACAAAATATGAGAAGTTTTCAACAGAGACTCCAAACCAGGGGTGTCACACTCATTTTTGTCGCGGGCCACACTGTAGCTATGGTTTCCCTTGGAGGGCTGTTATGTCTGTGCATTCATACAAATGTATGATCACCTGATGTTATCACTTATACAACTAATTGTTGGATAAGTATTTTTGAAATCAGAAGCCAGTAAATTGTTTGTTCAATGATGCTTCAGTTTATTTTAAAAGGGGATTCTGAACAAAAAAATCTTCCAGTATCTCATATGTCAGTGTTGTGAAGTCAAGTCAAGTCAAGTACAACTTTATTGTCAAATGCACTGTATGTGCAACATACAAAGTGAAGACAATTTGCAAGAAACATAAAATCAACGTACATGATTTGCCACATAAAATGATGTTGTGGGCCACATCTGGCCCCCCGGGCCTTGAGTTTGACACCCGTGCTCTCTTTGAATGTTGACAAAAAACTTTTTGATTCACTGAAGACTAAGAAATCTTTTGAAGTTTACCAACATGTGTTTTGTTTTTTCTAAGACTTTGGAAGTTTTTGAGAAATTATCCAAGGTTCTCTAAATTGTTTTTGGAATTAAAAAAAAAAATTAAAGATTCATAACTATCTCTGCTTAATCTTGAAGACTATAGTGGCTGTGTTTGAATTAGTAAATGCGTGCTCCCAAAGGCCGAACTTGTCGGACACACGACGTAACTTCCGGTGCGCCTCGACCGCACGCCGTGGTCCAGATTCACACAGCCTTCGAATCTGGCTTTGGTTTCCATGGAGATGGGCCCTGAGCGAAGGCAGCTTCGGAGCATACATTCGCACCCTGCGTCGCTCTGCTCTTCTTCTACACTGACTTGGCAATGACAATCGCACAACAGTCCATTCAGTAAAGTACCCCCCATCCCCCCCCCGCCCCATCCC
>NW_017805742.1:792502-837274 GCF_001891065.2 Hippocampus comes
TGCTGATTTGTCGTTTGCGATGAATCACGAGTAAGTGACAGACTCTGCATTTCTGTTTCCGCTCCCGAAGGACACACACGCAGCTGAGTTTAAATGAGTAAGGCTTGTTCAAATTCGCCACGGTTTATGCGGTCCGCGGAGGCTACATCCCAGCGTGCGAAGGTTACTTCCGAGGACGTGGCCTTTCTAATTTGGACGCAGCTGCTGTTTTTGTTAAAAAAAAAAAAAAACAGTGCTAAGTTCATTGAAGGCTTTCAATTTTCTCTAATGTAAAAAGTATGCTAGCTCCATGTTAGACTCAAAACTGATTGTTTTTTTGTTTTTTTTTTAAGATTAGAATTGTCTTTGATTTCACAAAAAACTTAGAGCTCTACATTTTTGAGTTTCAGTGAAGATTTTATAGTCTTACATGTTAAGTGTTTTTGAAGATTCGCTGATGTAGTGATACACTTGGTGGCTTGTCTTCTACATAACCGTAACCTTGATTGAAGATCAAATGATTCCGAGGACTCAGTCAGTTTTTCAGCACCGCCCTTTCCTTCAAAACTGCTTCCTTGACAATCACACTCATGAGCGGGTCACTTTCCAAAGGTTGCAAAAACATTCTTTATAACTCTTTGTGATAAGACACGCTTTCCTTATGCTGACTGTGTGTTCACATCCCGTTCCCCCCGAAGCGTCAGGGGGGGATGCTGCAGGACCTTTGGCCCAGTTTGTCGCATCCAAATCAGGTTTTAATGTTGCCATTTGTGTGCTCGCTGACCTGCCTTACAGAATGGAGCTGGACAGCAGGGGGCAGTAGCTTTGACTAATTGGAAGGTGGAATACAAACAAGCAGGCTGGGAGCCAACTTGTTTGGAGTTCATCCAGTTCAAGCTCCAGACTCCAAGCTCAATGACACTCAGAGTCTCCCAAAAAAAAAAAATGCGACTGTGTACAACAAGGAGGAAGATGACCTTGGACGTTACAAATAAATACTGTAGTTGTAGACAGGAGTGCGATCTGTTCTTTGCCACAACAGATTGATTTCTTTCAGTTGTCGCTCACAAAGAGTTTTTGGAGAATTAACTTGACCAGTAGTTTGGCCCAAAATTGGCAACGAGGTGGGTGTGGTCGGGTGTTCAGTGTGATCGGTATGAAGTTGGTATCAGGGTGCGATCTGTTTTTTGGCACAAAGCTCTTGATGTGGGGGGTGCGGTTGATTATTAGATGTGAAGTTAATGCGCTGGTGTGGGATCGGGGGTTCAGTGTGACACAATGTTGTGAACCAGGTGACTGTGATTTGATGTTCAGAGAACTCATCCTCAGCAGGGCGCAGTCGGTCCTTTGATGTAAAATATTTAACGGAGGTGTTGCGAATGGTTGTGGCCGGGGTGTGATCGACTGTATGGCACAAAGTTGGTGATGTGGGGGTGCAATTGTTTGTTGTCATGTGGGTGAGATCGTTTGTTTGGGGTCCAAACTTGTTGACGTGGGTGATCGGTTCTCAATGGGAATGGGTTTTAATTGGGTGCTCACCATCGAGTCGATGATGTGAAAGTGCGATCCGTTTTTAACATGGTGTGTGATCGGTGGTGCTTGACAGGGGGTGTGGCCCATTATTTGGTCAAAAGTGGGTCATCTGGCATGTGCAATCAGGTTCGTTGCGAACAGGCATTGTGATCAGTTGTGATTAGCTGACAATAGGGTGCAATTGTATTGTTGGTGTTGTTGACATGGGTGCAATTGGGCAAATTTTTGTCATGGGGGATGCATTTGGTGGTCGGGTGTGATGGTTTTGACAGGAAACTGCGACCGGTTCATCTGTGAAATTGTTTAACAAGGTTGTGTGATCTGTTGTTCAGTGTGATGTTGTCCACAAGGATCGGTTGATCGGCACCAAGACGTTGCCGTTAAAATGACTGGTTCGGGGTTAAACTAGGTCAAGGTTGGCTACTGAACAGCAGCGCAGGAACAGGAACAGGGAAGCGTGTGTATGCAGCATTAAAAAAAAAAAAAAAAATGACGACTTAAGCAGCCACATAAGCTTAGCAGAGTCCGAACATCACATGTCCTGTGTCGTCGTGCTGAGCCAGCATGTGTGACGAGGCATTGATCTGCGCACGTACACACTTTCCCCCCCGTCCGTAGTCACGCCGCACATAAACGCAGCTGACACGTGTACTTTATTACAAGTGTTATCGTTTGTATTTTCAAGAATTTCATCATTGCCTGTGGGTGAAGTTTGATGACACGCCTTTTTGATTGGAAGCGATCATTTCAATGACATTTTGGCCATTTCAAGGGGTCCTTCGAAGACAATTTTGTCCTCAAGATTGCCACGAAATTGACTATGGCGGTAACGTTTGATGCCTCTCCATAAAACGTCCCCTGAATCCAGTTTCATTGAGCAACATTTTAGTTGAATTCTCGCCTTCAAAGAGAGACGTGACAATGAAATTTATTTTGTGATTGCTACTAAATCTGAACCATGTAGAGAAATGGCCCATCCTATTTATGAAGATTTTGGGTTATCTGCATTATTCACAAGCAAAAATAACACGTTAAATAGGCGTAGCACAGCACAGGCACAAGTGTTACTTGTAACGGCAACAAAGCATGATGGGTAAGTCTCCTCCGATTACTGGAGCTGTCATAAGGTTAGCATCAACCCGCTAAGTATTAAACCACAAGTGACGTAATAGGTTTCAAAATAAAAACACATCTCCTCCAATTACTGTAGCTGTCATAAAGTTAGCATTAATCTGCTTAGTATTAAGCCAGAAGGACGTGAATAGGTTTCAAAATAAAAACACAAACAGGAAGTGTAGTGCTAGCTGCCTTAATCGTACCGTCTTTACAGCGTTTATCAGCCTTGTTAACTGTAAAATGTTTTATGTCATGTTATGTATATTATTTATCGTCATATATCATTTTGCCCATTTCAACTTTTTTTTCCATACTTATTCAATTAAACACCGATCGTGATCGCAATTGTAAATTAGAATCCTGATCAAATACCATATAAATATCATTCGAGAGAATATTAAAAATAGTTCAGATTGATACACTAATAAGGGTAAACGTGTATGACTTGATTCAAACACAGTGAACTAAAGTGGGCTGGTCTGAGCCCTGAAACTCCAAGGCTGAAATTGAGTTCCACTCAGCCCCTCCCTGCATTGTGTTCATATTCTTGTACAACTGTGCATTTCTAGATCTTCCTTGCACCAAGTCATCCTCGCGCATGCCGTTGCCTGCCAAGTCAAAGCAGTTAAGAGTTGTGTATGGTCAATGGAGGAATTGCACCATCGTGTAACATAGTGACATTGCGGTACGTGTGCACAATGTCAGCGTGAAAAAAACGATCCTTTGTATTGCTATATGGGAGTAAAGGAATATTTTGTTACCTCTCTTACCAGGCTTACAAGCAGTCCTCACTCTCTCCTTGCTTTATGATGCATGCTACAATTAGCTCGGCGGCTACTTAGGAATCACCTATTTCGAGCACGTCTTTGTTGCTGTTCACTGAAGTTGTGCTCTAAAGTGGAGCGGTAATGTGTTCGACATGAGTATGTGCTGGCACGCAACATGTCAGCAATTAAGTGAAATAAAAGTCAAACGTTTGACCCAGTTTGGTCATGTTCCCTCTGGGAGGCAGGAGGCAAAAAGGCACAAAAACACCCAGAGGGAGCAACCTCATTAAAAACGTGCTCTGTGTGTATTTGTGTGTCATCGTGCACATGTTCTGGCCAGCAGCAGACGATGATGGCGATGCGTTTGCGTCCTCTAGGATATTTGACCGCTTTGATTTTCTGAGTGGGTGTGTCTTTCAGGAGTGTGTCTTTGAAGTTCATCAGCAACACTGAGTGGTTTGCTTTATTTATGAAAGTTACATGTAGATGAGCTTTCAAAGCATTATTTTCTAATGATGCAATATTGTCGTGTTTCATGCGTGAGGTCATCACAAGAATCTGGTGACATTTAGAAAGCAAGATTGTATCAACGGCGCTTCTGATGGTTGCAGATAAGTAGTGCGGTTAATTTTGCGTCAACAGTGTCACACAATCTGGTAATTACACACTGAAAAAAAATTGTGTGTTGAAGTGACTGAATTTTATTTCGTCAAGCAGGCGCACGTAATAAAATCATCTGCATCCAGATACATTTTTTTAACTGTGTGTATGGATCCAGATTATTTGATTTTGTGCAACCCCCTGATGAAATAAAATTGAGTCAATTCAAACAAAACTTTTTTTTTTGGTGCACTTAAACAACAAAATTTGACTAAATGTTTTAATCAGAGATGCAAGTAAACTTTTCGAGATTTTTTTTTTTTTGCGCTGATTCCGGATCTCACCTCATTTTTTCTCTAATGCCTGGTTTTAATAATAATAATAATAAAAACCGCAGCACGGTGGGCGACTGGTTAGAATGTCCACCTCACAGTGCAGAGGTGCAGAATTCTTTCTATGTGGAGTTTGCATGTTCTCCCCGTGCCTGCGTGGGTTTCCTCCGGCTATAATGGCATAACTTGTAGTGTACATTCTTTGTGGCCACACAAGTGTAAAAAGAAGTTAGGCGCTGTCAAACGTGGGTTTGGGGATGGGAAACAATCAATCACCCAGTCTAAATTTATGTTGAATGGCAAAGGCATAATGCATGGGCGTAATGGAGGCACTCTAGCCGAGAGCTGTGGTCAACCTCATTGCCTGACACCTCCAGGGACGCAGCAGTGATTGATGACTGCTTTTAGTTTGGCCAAGTTGTGTGTCTGTGGTTTACTTACATTTGCCAGCGTTGACTCCACAGGCCCAGAATGTCATACATATCTTAAAAAGCTACTCTGAATGATCTACAAATTACTATATTTCATATATAGAAGTTGTTATTCTGCTAGTGAACTTCTGAAGGCTTTCTATCAACAAGCAAAACACTGACATGCTAACATGAAATCTGATATTTGGACGTAGAGTAAAAATTTTGTGTGATATGTATTGTTGCACTGGAACTTCTGGTCAGCAGCACGGTGAACCGTATAGCGGTTTCACATGTCTGCCTCACATATCTGCGGTCCCGGTTTGAATCTTGGCTCCGACCTTCTCTAATGGAGTTATACAAGTCAAGTACTTGCATGGGTTTACTCCGGCTTCCCCCCAGCTTTTAAAAATATGCCTCTTTGGTTCATTTAAAACACTAATCTTTTCCATAGGTGTGAATGTGAGTACATGTTTTTGGAATGTGGTATGTAGCCAGGGTACCTGGGGCAAAACCATGCAAGCACTGTCTGGGAGTACATGCAAACTCTACACAGGAAGGCAGCAGCCCATATTCTACCAGTAGAAATTGTATTATTTCCAATAAATTCAATTATAAGTAATTGGCCATTTAGGATCATGATGTTTATTGATTGTTTTATTTACAATAAATCCGTTTACCAAATATTTAATGAAATAAATGAAGACAACACATTTAAAAAAATTAGTACATTTGAATGAATCCATTTTAGAGAAAACAACAAATATGACAGCGACTCTTGCTAACTTCTCCGTGGGTCAGATTAAAGAACAGTGGGCCATACGTGGCCCGCTAGCCATATTTTGGCCACCACTACGTTTGAATGTGGTCATAATGTTGTGGCTTTAAGTGTTATCAAAATTATTTGTCATAAATGTGATATAATTAATCAAATTCAAATTAATAAATGAAATGTAACAGTTTATTTTACCCTTCTTTATTTCATTATTCTCGATAAATCAATGTTGCATTTATCAAGTTAAAAAATGAGGGAAAATGAACGCAACAAATATGACAGGAATTCTTGTTGATTATATATCATGTTACATTTTTGATGATGAAAATGACCACATTAATAGTGCATATTCCACTGTTGTGCCCACTCCACGCACCGTTTGACTAGAGGCCACTTGGTGACGTCACACATTTCCTTTTGAACAGTGCTGTATCATTCCCAATAAAAATCAGCCTCGTCCATTAATTACCCGTGCGTGCGTGCGTGCGCGCGCGCGCGCAAGAGTGAGAGACGGCGCGGGCGAGTGTGCGCACGCAACGCCAGTGTGTGCGTACGTGCGCCTCAATTTCCCACAATTCTCCTCGCGGCGGCACGGACGCAGCTGAGGGCGGAGGGAGAACGAACGGCGGTAGATCGGCGGAGCTGTCAGGGAACACAAGCCTACGTACGGCGTATGCAACCCGCGTAACCAGCCCAGCGAGGAACGGTTCTGGTAATGAAAACAGTTTTGTCACATTTTTTTATGTTTCGTCACGGCAAATAGGGGGAGGGGAGCTCGTCGTCACGTCAGATGCGCCGCTTTCACGGTCGTGGACGTACGTTGGTGACGCACAGTGACGTTTCTGTCAGGAGAGCTGCGTTCAAATAAGTCATTTTGCTCTCTAAACGTTAGCATAAGAGGCTAAAGTTGACGTGTGGCTAAAGCTACAAGGCTGTACGTTAAAAGGTGAGCTAGCTTGTTTGATGTAGCCTCGAGGCGAAAGAAAAATAAGTGAAAGAAAACAACTGGCGACAGCAACTTTGATTCAAAATGACGTCTCCGGTGGTGGCTCGGCGTGGCGGTGTGTGTAATTGTGTGTGTGTGTGTGGGGGGCGGGGGGGTTTACAATTCAGAAAGCTACACTTGCACTAACATGTTGCAAAACGTGGAGGTCAGGACGGCACACATTTTGTGGGGCTGTTTGTGATCTGCAGTGCGGGTAGGCGTGGTCAGGGTGACACTCAGTCGGTGTGGCTGCTTTTGCATCCTCGCATCCTCCCAGTCGCTGATCTCGAGTCAGTGGACAAATGCACACTGGCCTGTTGATGTTCAACATTGTGGGCTTTGTTTTCCGTTCATCTGCTTAATGAGTATGCCTGTGGATTCTCATTTTGTGGCTAATCCAAAAGGAATGATGTGCTCATTTTTTAGGATAATTAAGTCTCATTGGATTGACTCCTTATACAGTGGTACCTCAATTTTAGATTTATTTTTTGTTTTTGAGATGAGCCAGGACTTGGCTATTGTGGGGTTTTTTTTCGCCCAGAGTGGGAAGCGAAATTTTCAGCTTCGAGACATAGTGGTTGAGGATTAGACCCAATTTTCGAATGTCTTCTTGCTAATGTGCAATGGAAATGCCATAGACGGGCGAACAAAAGTATTAGTTAGGTTGCCGTAGTATTTGACAACAAGCAACTGGTGCAGGCACACATGTAGGCAGACCATATAACAATTCTCACTGGCATGCATTCTTTATCCTCTGCGAAAAAAAAAAAACAACTAATAGTTGTGAACCTCTTCTTCTCGTAGCATGTATATATTGTGCGGCCCCCTGATGGTGATGGCACGTACATGAGAATGAGCACAATCTTAATGGCCAGTGAAGCATTACATCATGATGCAAAAACTGTTAAACTATTTATATTCTAATACAGTAGTTCCTTGACTTACAAGTTTCATTTGTTCTGTGACCGGCTGATCATTGGCCAGTGTACTCTTATAACAACTCATTTTCCAATTTTGAAAGGAATTTAAATGTCAGTCATTTGTACCAGCCTCCCAAGAAACACAAGAAACTGCTTTATTGTGAGGTACAGTAAACCCATTTTCCACCAAACAATTGAGTTCAGCACTGTATGCATTTCTTTTTGCATTTCCAACATAAAGGGTGACCAAATAGCCTGGCCCACTTTATCACTGCAGGTGAGGACGTGGTGTTGTGATATTACCGCAGCGAGCTAGCATTGTGTGAATGATCAAAGCGTGCCACTTTGTAGTTTCCATTTTTATAGTTCGGTTGTCACAAAGATAGACCAAAGCAAGGTTGGCGAGGCATCCGCAAGAGCCCATTTGCTGACTTGCTGATATTTGTATGGTATTTTGTTGCGCATGCAAAAAGGGAATGAGGGAGTTTTGGGCCTCTTGGACGACCGTGTACTTTTCGTGTGTGAAATACGGTTTCACTTGGATTGAGAGCAGACTTGAGTGTCCTGGCAGAAGACGCTGAAGACGAAAGCACGGCTTGTTTGGATAGCTGGAATTGTTAAGGCCGCTACGACGCATCGCGCTAAGCAGCGGGATGTTGAAAGCGTAGCCCAGCAATGTTTTACACATGTCCTCTTGGAAAGGAAGCCGAAACGCAATCCGTTGAATTCTCCCCGAAGTTGTACATTTAAAACACAAAATGCCCTCAAAGTTGAGCCAACTTTTGAATTTGACTGCCAGCATGCTTGCAAAAGACATTATTGCTTTTGTGACACTTACTCTTAGAGGGGAATTGATTATGGACCGAGAGTTACACGAAATAGTCACGGATCACCATAACTGAGGCAGACTGTTATGGAGTTTTTTTATCCCTCTTAACCATCCCCAGATCTCAGTCCTTGCTCTGCCATGTTTAGGTTAGGCTGAGATTTTGTCCTGTACTGCCATCTGCTGTCAACTAAAATTGATGTCACAAGTGCCCACCGTCCACTTCAATGGGTATAGCTGTGATGTAAATACGAACATTTACTGCGCTGTTGACATTCAAGTAAGGCACAGTACAATGCGGTGTAGTACATGTTTTTTTTTCCATAACTATCTGACCCATTCAGATAGCCGTGTATGTTTTCATTCAGTTTGGTACCTTACATAATGTTTCGCGTTACGTTCTTAAATTTGGAATCACCCGGTCCCGTTGTTAAATTCTGTGTCATCTCATTATAATCTGAAGTCGACCAGCATCGCAATTAGAGATGGAGAATATTTGACTATCTCAAATTCAATGTAAAAAGACATTAACTGGGTTTAAATGGAGATTGTGTGATAGTCTCATGACTACAGACAAGAAAGCAGGTCGTTTTGGACCAAACTAATCAAATCGCGCAGCCCTCCCTTCTGTTTGCAATTCAGGCCACTTAAAAGCACTTTAGGGATCTGGAAACTCTTAATCCAAACGTCCAAACCCAGCAACATGGTTTCCTGTTACAGTGGCTAGGATTGTGCGCGGCAGCTGTCAGCCCCCAGCGGCCATGTCGGGGAGGGGCCGGCTTGCCATTCGGCTGGAGTGATGTGTCAGAAAAACGCCGGCGATGCAAACCCCGCGCGCCTCCGGGGTGCTTGGGAGTGTGGGGTGAGGGGGTTGGGGGGCGGGGGCCCAGCTGTGTTGTACACGGGCTAATGGCACTCGGCGCAGATGGCCATGCCTCATCCTATTGCATATGTGAGGTGATCTCAAATGGAACTTTCAAAATGTCCATCCATCCACTAGCACTGACACGCTCAGTGACACCGATGTAATGTAGCCATACACTGTACATAAACCTATATTGTTGGGAGATACAGTGAAACTCTTCTACAACGAAACCTACATGGGCGAAAATCCCCCAGAGTGTGAAAAAATCTTCATGCATTAAAACCATTCCCACTTTTCTGCTCCCCCTACAATGAAAAGTCCCCCTGTTGTTACGTTATACGAAATCGTTTTTTCTGCCCTTGCCTCGCAACGAGATTCACTATAACAAAAGCAAACCTTACGCAAAAGTCTAATCCAACCTTAGACTACAGCGACTCCTACTTTTTAGCTCGGAAACGGCTACAGCAAACACCACAGTGGTTTACACATGCGCAGTAGTACAGGAAGTATTTGTTATTGTTAGTTTCAGACGCAGCACAAACGTTGCATTGCTAAAATGGCTACAAAAACGTACCTTTGCAGACTAAGGAGTGAAGAAAAGAAAAGCTTTAACGCTCGAAGACAGGGTAAAAGTAATAAAAATGAAAGATGGAGAAAGCAAAGTCAAAGTCATTATGCAAGAAATTGATGTACGTGAAAGTGGATGCTGATCATAAATTTCGCAATTTCTTTCCCTTTTTCTGTGTGTTTACATCTGAGATAAATTTGCTGTCGTGAAAAGTCCCCTGTTGTGAAAAATGTCTTGCTGCAAACATGATTTCGTTGTAGAGGAGTTTCACTGTATTTGATAGATATCTGATATATTTGAATATTTCCATCGTTGGGATTATTTTGGGCCCTGGTGAAAACGTCATCCTTTTTTATGTAGGGGGAGACACGCAAGCGCTTTTATTGTGCTTTTGATTTTTGCCTACTTAACTTGCCTCTTATTAGAGTACCGGTAGTTTGAATTGAAGTTGGCAAAGAAAAATCAATTCTGGTGTTGAATAAAAAGATACCTGCAAATCACATATTAGTCATAAGAATGTATAGAGGAAGTATGCTGTACGGGCTATCAAGTGATACCCGCGCAAATAAACAGCAAATAAAGCAAAGCTGGGATTTGTTGAACACTCCAATGGCGATGTGGACATGCTGAAATTCTAAAAGCTCTGATTTCAACACACTCAAGCAATTTCTAAAAGTGCCTTGTCAAAGCGTAAGACCGCAGTGACTTTTGTTGTGATTGAATTGGATCGCCTTCCTCTCTTTATACCATCTTAAAATGGCTGGTGAAGGCATCTTTCTTTTACGCATAATGCCTGTAGTGGTCCACGCACAAGATGACTTGTGTGCTTTGTTGGCTTGTGTGACTGAACCTATTCTTCCTCCACATTTCTGTCATGCTGAGACCCACTTTTCTCTATCCTCATAGTTTGTTGAAGGCAAAGTTTACCATTTGGATCATGTGACTTGATCACTTCCTGCTGCAGAAGCTTGCAAATGGTATTAATCAACTCTTTGCAACCTTGCGGTGTGATACATCGTCTGGATATTTGAAAGCAACCCAATCAGCATGTTTGGAAGGACCAAAGTGAAATCCACTCAGGGAAAGCAATTTCAGAATTGCTATAAATGCCCCGAGGCGGGATTTACAGCCGCTTTGAAATTCCTCACCGTTCATTTCAGGAGTGGACGTTCATTTGTTTTGGTAGCCCTTGACATTGATATACACGTGTAATGCGCTTTAGTTTGGGAGTTAAAGAGGCTGTTAAAGTGTGAGCTCATGTTGGGATCTGTTTAGTCTCTTTATTATTGCATGAAAAAGAAATACTGACACCAGTGGGGTTAGTATCGCTATCAATATGTCAATATAAAGCACTGTCTTAATATCGTGGTCACGCTTTTCAACAGAGAGATTTTTGTACCACCGTTTATGATTTTCACAATATTATTTTCAATATGTGTGAATATATTGACAATTCTCTGATCTCAAGTTATTCTTTCATTATTCCTCTATACTTATTTCTCGTTCACATTTGAAGTCGTTTATGTACTTTTGCACTAAATAATTCAAAGCTGAAGTCCAGAAATGGAAACCTGAGTAAACAGCCGATTCAGTACCAGCCACTGTGCAGTACGTAATATCGTTACAGTTTGGAGTTGTTAGATTGTTTCTGTTTTGAGCAAAGATATTTTTGCACGCTGATATCAAGTGTCATCCTTGATTATTGCTGAATCACAGCGTTATTGTAATCGTGTAACCTGTCTATGCAGCCAGGCTCCTTACGTTTTGGTCCAGGTTCTGAAGGACATATGGACCCATGCGGGAAGCCTGAAATGTGAAGGGTTTATGCCTATAGCATTAAAACATATGGTAGCGTTGTTAATGTAAAAAGCAGTCGTGGGGGCCACTTTTAGTTTTGCTTCTTTATATAGCGCTATGCTTTGCAGTCTCGTTATCCTTTTGAGTTTGATCTTTGGTGCAAAGCATTTTTCGGGGGAATACCTCACACGACAGTGCTGCCTTTGTTGATCCGGTGTCCCCGACATCCTCCCGAGCGCGGAATAAACAGAGCCCTATAAATAGAGCCGAAGGGAGTAAGAGAAGGGCGGCCGCAGAATGGTAATCGTCCACCACTAGCAACCCCCGCAACAGCAGACACCCACAAATCTTGCACACATGCCCTCTGATCTCTCGAGCACAGCCCGTGGGTTAGCTAAGACCAGTGGGGCCCCAGAGCATCAAATACTATCTGTCACTGTTATTTGTCAAAACATGCCATCATATGTTTACTCTCATTAGCTCAGATTAGGACCTGTGGGACATAACGTGTGTGGTTTTCTTATACTGACGTGCCCTTCAATCCCAAGATAGCTTTGTGAGATCTCACAAAATATCCTCAACTTCACATCCCACATTTTTAATATGGGTATAAAATAAACTCAACTGCTGTCATGTAAGACCAAACAAAATGCACACATGTAACACGATTTCATCACAAGCGACAAGTGTATGGTAGGGAAAAAAATCGAAGTCCTTTTGTTCACAAAATGTTCGGAAACTAGAGACGATCAAACCAACTGAAATGTGGACCAAAACAGGGAGTAAAAACTTGCCAAATTAAAACCACAGCTGAATTCAAATGTTTTAACATCAGTCACAATGTCCAAATGGAAGTCTTTTTGTTGACAAACTGTTCGTCAGTACAGGTGACAAAAACCAAAACAGGAAGTAGAAACAAACAAACAAACGAACAACAAAGCAGTACTAAACATCTATCATGGGTTATTCATATCAGATGTTCATTCTACAGCCCTATCTCGAAATCTTTGCTTGTGTCTCGAATTTCTGTTCGGTTAACAGAGCTGAAACAAATGGAGTGCGCCGTACCCCCTAAGTGGTCAGCTGACTCATCCTCTTCTTCTTCCGCTCCAGCGTAATTTACCATGACAACCGAATCAGGCGCAGACTCTGAGGCCAAGCAGCAGCAGCAGCAGCAGCAAGAGGAGAGCACAGAGACTCCCAGGGAGAACCCGAAAGCCGCTGAACCCGCTACGCCTCCGAACCAGCTTGAGCAGCTTCCGGCCGCCGTGGGACACAGCACGCCGGCCAGGAAAGAACAGGTCACATGGCCGACTTCTATCATATCTTCCTCGTAAATCCCGCCGGCTCAGCCTGAGTCAATTGTGCCTTTGTGTGGGGAAAAGTCATCATTCTCTGCCTGGAGCAGATGCAGAGGAACACATGACAAAGAGGGGAGGTGTTCGCTTTCCACTGCCAAATGATGACTTCGGGTACACACTTTAGTATTGAGATTCACGTATTCATAGAATTTTTACCTGCTAAGGAACAATCAAGAAGTCAGTCACCTGAGTGCATTTCGTGGTTGTTAGGATTCCCTACAAACCCAGCCGCCTCTCAATTCTACCTAGCAACACTGTTAGAAGACTGGCGAACGAATCCAGAAGTATTTTTCCGCACGGTGCAAATGCAAACTGACTGGTATGTAAAAAATACAAAACATTTCTAGTTAGTTCCTGTATCATTAATTCCCAAAGTGTTTTTGTATTTTATCATAATATCGGCATGAGCATGTCTATATTGTAAATAGCACAACTTAAAAATACATCAAAAATAATTTTTTTGTTTGTTGCTCTCACACATTTTTATTTAAAAAAGAAAACATTTGTTGGCTCGCATATTGGCTTATATTTGTATATGTTACATTTAAAAAAAAAACAACAATGCTTTGTGAATAATCATTCCCAAAAATGTACCAACATTTTTGAGACAGTTTCTACAAAATTTCCACCCCTTTGTATACTTTCTTCCAATCATCTGACTATATGAATTCAATCATTAGCTCATGTTAAGAGCAGCTGCACAAATGTGTGAACATGGTGTACATCTGTGGCTTCTTGTTCACCCATCACAGCTGGTTTCAAGCTTGTATTTTATCGTCCTTACCAAAGCAATTCATCTGCCAAAATGAAATGCACACTCCTGGTTCACAGTGTTTGCTATGAGGATGCAGCTGTTCCCTTTTTTGTGTCATATTTTGGCTGAAGATTGAGCAAAAATACAAGAATGATGACAGCATGACTTCTTTTGGTCAGTGTCCCAATTTTAAGTGCTGAATGCAGAAAAAGTGTTTGTGCTCAAACCCACTGACCCAAGCTATGTGGCTTTTCTTGCCAGGACGGAGTTACGGAAGAGTTGCTTTCATGCCTTGAATATGAATGAACACAGGCTCATAATACTTACATAATCCAAGTTTGATACGAACCTTTTTTTTTTCTTTAGGCCTCGGTAGTTTTCTGTGATTGATCCAGACGTTTTGGCCTGGACCTATAATTGAAAGAGTCTGTGAATAGTGTTTGATTATCATGTAGAGACAGGAACTCATTTGGAGAAGCGGGCTCTATTTTTAGCCGGCAGACATGTGACAGAACTGGTGGTTAGTTTAAGACGTCTCCATGAAAGTGGAAGTTGGATCGGGTTACTGTTCGCCAATTGTTGTTCTTCGCAATGTAAAGTCATTCATTCAGCTGAAAACAATAACATGCCATGAGATATTTCACCCTCTTCCTCAAATCACCTTTCAAACGCAGTTTTTTTCCCTCTGCAGTCATCTATTATACAGTCCCCTGATTTGCTGGTATGCATGTTTAAAACTTTTGTATTATCCAAATAGTAATTTGATAGAACCATTAAATATATTGGAATGAAAGTACAATTTTTTTTTTTTTTTTTTTTAACAACCAGCCTTTTTGAATATGAGAGCTACTTCTTGGGTACTGATCGATGCAAAGCGCTACCACTTTGACACCAAATTTTGAAAAAGCAAATTTTCTCAAGTTATCGTGAATATTTTTATGACTATAAAATATTTTAATTTATTCTGAAGACACTGATCATGTTAACAATTTCTCACTAAAATTTGGGAATGGATAGATATGAACAGGCAAGCCAGTGTTTACATTTTCATTGGTGACCTATTTGTAGAACAAGTCCTTGAGCTACTCATGCGGTCATTGGGGGCTACCGCCCTGGTGACCCTTGGTCTATACAATGTGAGACATTTTCATGATTTCAGTTTACCCCTCCTAGAATTTGTTGTTGTTTTTTTTTTTTTTAATATGTGTGACGGAGTTACGGAAGAGTTGCTTTCATGCCTTGAATATGAATGAACACAGGCTCATAATACTTACATAATCCAAGTTTGATACGAACCTTTTTTTTTTCTTTAGGCCTCGGTAGTTTTCTGTGATTGATCCAGACGTTTTGGCCTGGACCTATAATTGAAAGAGTCTGTGAATAGTGTTTGATTATCATGTAGAGACAGGAACTCATTTGGAGAAGCGGGCTCTATTTTTAGCCGGCAGACATGTGACAGAACTGGTGGTTAGTTTAAGACGTCTCCATGAAAGTGGAAGTTGGATCGGGTTACTGTTCGCCAATTGTTGTTCTTCGCAATGTAAAGTCATTCATTCAGCTGAAAACAATAACATGCCATGAGATATTTCACCCTCTTCCTCAAATCACCTTTCAAACGCAGTTTTTTTCCCTCTGCAGTCATCTATTATACAGTCCCCTGATTTGCTGGTATGCATGTTTAAAACTTTTGTATTATCCAAATAGTAATTTGATAGAACCATTAAATATATTGGAATGAAAGTACAATTTTTTTTTTTTTTTTTTTTAACAACCAGCCTTTTTGAATATGAGAGCTACTTCTTGGGTACTGATCGATGCAAAGCGCTACCACTTTGACACCAAATTTTGAAAAAGCAAATTTTCTCAAGTTATCGTGAATATTTTTATGACTATAAAATATTTTAATTTATTCTGAAGACACTGATCATGTTAACAATTTCTCACTAAAATTTGGGAATGGATAGATATGAACAGGCAAGCCAGTGTTTACATTTTCATTGGTGACCTATTTGTAGAACAAGTCCTTGAGCTACTCATGCGGTCATTGGGGGCTACCGCCCTGGTGACCCTTGGTCTATACAATGTGAGACATTTTCATGATTTCAGTTTACCCCTCCTAGAATTTGTTGTTGTTTTTTTTTTTTTTAATATGTGTTAATTTTGAGAAACTAAAATATGTATGATCTTCACCCATCAGGAGACGCAAGAAGACGACCAAGATTCCCGCCAGTCATCCACCAGTCGTCTCTCCAGGTCTCCTTTAAAAGGAGTGAAGAAGGTGAAGATCATGCAATGCAAGGTGACGCTACTGGACGGTTCTGACTACACCTTGAATGTGGAGGTGAGACCCACTGGATGGAGTTAGGGACGCAAATGAATTTATAGTCTTTTCCTGTGATATACAATTGATAGTGCTTATAATGACAATAAAAGCATTTTTTTACTCATGGAAACAGTATTTCATACACTCTATTGTGTGTATTTGGTATGAATGGACACATCATCAAACACTCCCCACCTCCACTGTGTGGACAACGTAACCAAGCAATCATATGTGAGCCAATTGTCAGAATCCAATGCTGTTTGTTAACGCTAAGCCATCCAGCCAACAAAATTTAGTGCAGCTCTGCTTACCTTGGCTTTGGTGAACGCATGTGGACCTTTTGGGATTTGTTTTTTTTTTTTTTTTTTTTTTAATGCTTTGGAACCTTCTTATCTAAGCAAAATGGCCTGGAAATACTTAAAAGAAAGGGTGTTTAAATACTGAAAATGCTTAGTAGAGTTGCCTCTATGATGCAACTTTTGCTTAGATAATTCATGACCAACAATGTTAGCCCGACGACGTTTTCGACAAAAGTTCAGGAAATGCGAAACGAAGTTTCTGTGATTCGACTATCCCAAGAGGCATGTGTTTCTGCGTGACAGTGCTTCTTTGCGAGAGTGTTTTAGACAGTGTCGTCCGCATGCTGGGCTATAGCCTTCGCTTGAATGTAGCTCTGGATCTTTGCCCGGCCTGTTGCTATGTCATGGGCAGCGAAACTTGGTGTGGTTTATGTAAATTAAACACTGCTAGGAAAATATTCAACAAAAGTAGCTCTTGACAAACTCCTGTGTGGGCGTGAAGGCAATGCCAGTGCGGGGTGGGTTAAAAGTGTTGAGCAGTGCCGTCAATGCAGCAGCAGCAGCAGCAAGCATTAGTCTGACAAGACTCTGCTAATACTCTCAGAGACATCCTGGCGGGATTAAATCTCCCACCAATTGTTCCTGTGGCTCTTACACAATCACACAGGAACGCTGCACAGTTCTCAGGAGATCTGTGCACTCAGTGTGGTTACGATCGTGAGTGGTGCTAAGCTAATGGCTCAACTGACTGTGCTACAATGAGACAACCGTATAGAGGTACACACATTTCCTGATTTACTATTGTTACGTCTCGCCGCACATTCAGGGAGCCCCGGCTCGGACTAATTCGGTCTTCACCATCCGCATAAGGAATTAAATATCGTAAATATTGGAACCGGTTTAACTTTTATGATTCTCGGTCCCGACTCAGCAGATCAGCGTGGAAAATACCTCTAAACACACCCCTCACCACAGGTTTATCCATGGCCTTCAAAAGACTAACCTGAGACCTTTCAAAGACATCCGATAATCGGGCCATCGCTGACTTTGATCGGAAAGAGAAGAAAATGCTCACTTTATCGGTATATATGGGTCCCGCTTAACCCGCATCGATGGTCCCGGTTGATGGCGTAGTATGATGAAATATGTATACAGGAATCCCTTGTTTGTCACGGTTGATGGGAACCAGACCCCCCCCCCCCCCCACCCCACACCAACCCACCCCTTCATCCCCGGGGCAAAAGGTGAAAACCGCAAGGTAGGATTTGCCACTGACCAATAAAAATAAAAATCGTGAGACCTTCAAAATAAGACTCAACACGGTCAAGGCTGCGAACCAAACTCCCGCTGCCGACAAGCGGCCTTACATTCTCCCCCACAGTCGGTACACATTGCTTCGGCGGGGTTGGAGTGCAGCTTAGCTTAATTTTTGAATTTTTTTGTATTAATTTTGGTATTAAAAAAAAAAACAAAAAAAAAAAACAAATGTGAAACACTGAAGCCGCAAAACTTGATGCTCAAAGTGGCCAGGGATCACTGCACTCATCGGTTGACTTTAGATGTCAGTTACATGTTTGTTCTCCCCTCACAGAAGCGGGTCAAAGGCCAATTTCTCTTTGACAAAGTCTGCGATCACCTTAATCTGTTGGAGAAGGACTACTTTGGCATTACGTACAGAGATGTGGAGAAACAGAAGGTATTGTGACAACCGTGAATGTCAAGACCCATGTGTCGGTTCAGTTTCAAAAATAGAACTTGATTTTATTTATTTATTTATTTATTTTTTTTTTCCTTTTCCTCTCTGTCTATGGCAGAATTGGCTGGATCCGACCAAGGACCTGAAGAAGCAGATCAGGAGTATGTGTCTTCATGTATATCCAATACAATGCTTTTTCATGACTCCCATTTCCAAAACAATAACACAACTCATCTTCCAATTGTACAACTCATGTATTACTGGGACAAGCAGACAAAGACTGTAAATGCTGCTCGATAAAAATCTATCCAAACTTCCTTCTGCTTCTCAGCCGGCCCCTGGAACTTTGCTTTTAACGTGAAGTTTTACCCTCCGGACCCCTCCCAGCTGACCGAGGATATCACAAGGTGCATTGGCTTGTTTCTTTCTTTTGACATTTTGTTTGATTGTCACTCGCACAGCATGATAAGAATCTCATTTCTTTTTAAGTGACATTCTAATCCCGTTGACTCCATCCTCGTAGGTACTACCTGTGCCTGCAGCTTCGAGACGACGTCGTTTCAGGCCGTCTCCCTTGTTCCTTCGCCACCCACACCGTTCTGGGCTCGTACACTGCGCAGTCAGAGCTGGGCGACTTTGATCCGGAGGAGCTGGGCAGCGACTACATCAGCGAACTACGCTTCGCACCCAACCAGACCAAAGAGCTGGAGGAGAAAGTCATGGAGCTCCACAAGACCTACAAGTAAGTCTTGTGAGCTAGGTGACAAAAGAGCCGCCATCAAGTATTTCCTGATAGCTATTTTTTTTTACCACGTAACATTGGCTAGAATTACCTTTCTCCATTTGTTTTGGTCAACGCAAATGCAATCTGAGGTCCAATGATACGTTTGCCTATACTGGGACCAATAGAAAAGGGCTGAACAATGCCGTATTTCCTCTAATAACGTCCACGTGAATAACTAAATGCAGCACCACAAATAGACGCCTCCTTCAGTCAGGGAGGAAATTTTATTTGCTAGTAAATTATAGGGCTGCAACAGTGATGGTGGTTAATCAATGAATTAGATCGCCAAAAAGTTTTAATTTTGATTAATCAGTTCTTCATTGTACCTTTGTTTAGATTGCTTTGGTATAAATAAAGCCTCCCTCCATTATATGGCTTATTTCCAAGAAATACCTCGCACTTAGTTGAGTAAAAAAAATCTGTAACAGCCACTATATGAGGAATTGTTGGAATTAGTAAACTAGTCCAATGCAATTTCTTAAGAACTGGACGAATTTAAGTTATGCTGTTGTTGTTTTTTTTAGCATCTGTGATAACGCTCAGGAAGGCACCACACCTTCCTCATAAATGGATTTGCGTCTTTCCACAAATGGGGAGAAAAAAGCCGTCTGTTGTGCATCTTAGCCTCATATTCCCTCTGCATCGCAACGATTTGTGAGTAATTTGATGCAGTCGAGGGCGCAGCACAGGAGCAGTCAGTGTGAGGCGCTCACAAAAGGCCGTCTTTGCTAAAAATGGATGTACTCACAGCTGCTTGGTGGAGATTCAGCTGAAAACAGCCACGAACACAACAAGAGGAAATTGATTCACTTTGGAGTTTATGCGATACAACCGAATTAGGTCTGCTTCCTGTTGAAATTGATTGAATTCTCCAGTGTTATCTGCTTTTCACAGTCCTTTCTTCAATGTCCCTCATGTGTGCTGTTGTCGTTCAATCAGGGGGATGACTCCGGCCGAAGCCGAAATGCATTTCTTGGAAAATGCAAAGAAACTGTCCATGTACGGTGTGGATCTCCACCACGCCAAGGTAACCAGAATGCTTCGATTATAGTCTTAGGTTTGTTTTTGTCACTGCACAACTGGAGGGGGCTCATGCATTTTTTTTTTACTTACTCAACTGCAGCGGGGGGGGAATCATAGCTTTTTGAGAATAATATTAGACAACGTTACCAGTAATAATACTGTCCAATTAATGTCAAGTTAAACACGATTGTGGCGACATGTCAAGAAACGTCGAAGACTAGGCGGTCCCTAACTTACTGGAGTGATAGTTCATTCCTGTTTTTTTTTCCTGATGAGTGGAAAAGGAGTCATTGGTTTGAGTGAGGTGTGTTTCTGTCTTGATTATATATATGATGATTAATTCAAGGCAACTTGAGACAAATGCATTTGATGCACACTATCAGCAGTCATGGCTGCCACTGCGATGCCTCACTTGCGCCATCACCACCACCGCCACCGCTACTGCACTGCTGACTCATCATTTCACCTCTTCTACTTTGGCTTGCGAGGAGCCGAGTTGGCATCTTTTGAGACCATGCCATCATACGTGGATCTCTTATCTCCAGTCAAGTACAACCGAGCGAGAGATTGTTACATTCACGGATTTATATCAAGACAACCCGAGTAGATGAAGTAGTCTTGATGAGACCGAGTGAGCGTCGTTGCTCACTGTCAATGTCCGGTCTAGTATTATCCTGTTGAATAAATGACAAGAAGTTACACAGCGTATGAGACCGGCCTCCCTCTTTTGTCTCCTCTCTCACCGAATGCAAAGTTGGTAGGGCGTCTCTATCAAGGCTTGGCTCGTGCCGAGGGAGAGGTAAGCGGCTGCTTATTGTGTGTACGTGTGTGCAGTTTCCACATGTGCATGTGGTTGAACACACTTTTCAATATCCCTGTAAGACTTCCCGCTTTGGATCGGCTCTCCCCTAGCAAATGGCTTCCACCTGAGAGCATAATGTCATCCGCCATTCTTGCTTAGGCACCCCTCCAGTCCTACTTTTGAGGTAGCAGAACCATTTGCTTGATTCCACTCGCCACCTGCCTGCTTCATCCTGATAACAGTCGGTGCTGTCCTGTACATAGTGTGGTACTGTGTGTAATTTATCGTCCGCCGGTATGTTTGTTCTTAGGACTCGGAAGGTGTGGAGATCATGTTAGGAGTGTGTGCCAGTGGTCTCCTCATCTACAGGGACAGGCTGCGTATCAACCGTTTCGCCTGGCCCAAAATCCTCAAGATCTCCTACAAGAGGAACAACTTCTACATCAAAATCCGGCCCGGCGAGGTAAAGAACTCTTCTAACTTCTGCAATAAGACGCTTTTCACTTGTTTTAGTCGATCTGATCATCGTTTTTTGGTTTCAAGTTTGAGCAGTTTGAAAGCACCATCGGCTTCAAGCTTCCCAACCACCGTGCTGCCAAACGGCTGTGGAAGGTCTGTGTTGAACACCACACCTTCTTCAGGTAAGACTTGCAAGCAATTCGACACATCCTGGTCACTCGAAGACAATTTTTAAGCACTCAACCAAATGCTTTCGACATTACTATTGCTTTGATTTGTAACGTGTAACAGGTTGGTGTCACCTGAGGCGCCCCCAAAGAAGTTCCTCACCCTCGGCTCCAAGTTCCGCTACAGCGGCAGGACGCAGGCTCAGACTCGCAGGGCCAGCTCGCAGATCATTCGCCCTGCCCCCTTCTTCGAGCGCTCCGCCAGCAAACGTTACAACATGTCACGCAGCTTGGACGGAGGTAAGGTCATCGCATTAGACTTGCGGCGGGTCTTCAGACTTTGTCGCCTTGCTTTTGTCCACACTCAAGACAAAAAGAAAAATGATGCAGTCATCGCACGTCTGTCCAGTTCAGGTGGTTCAAATCGGACAAAGTCTAGTGGTCTTTGAAGTGGGGCTGGAAAAAGCCAAAATGGATTCTTTCAGATCGCCTTTAAATGGTTGCGTCAAAGTCAAATTCCGAACTCCATGTGTCTTTTCAGGAATAGGTTTTGGAGCCTTTTTATGTGGGTCTAACTCATAATAGACCTGCCTAAGAAATCGTGAGTAAGTGAAACTGGTATCGCGTGAGCTACTGAGCTTTCAACACTGTGCTGTTTCCATCCTGACAACAAAATGCCCACAACCTTCCAGATCTCATCCGTCTTTCTGCCCGTTCCAGCGCCCATCACCGAGAATCACGAGACTCTGATGAAGGACAGCGGCATCGCCGCCAACGCCAGGGGAGACATCATCACCACAGTGACCACCGAGAAGAAGGCAGAGGAAGAGAAGGCGGAGCGGGAGGACGCCCGTGCGGAGACGACGGAAGCCGCCGCCGCCGGCACCCTGACGCCGCTCAGACAAGAAGCAAAGGTAAACCACCGCCATGCAGCAGGCTCGGCGCCATGAGACAAAGAAGCGTTTCGAGGCCGCGGCAGTATTTGTATTCCACAACTTTGAAATCCATTTCCGTTTTGAGATTTCCTTGTGGCTGATGAAAATAACCCACGTGCTTCTAGTTTAGATTTTGCTTTTCATCCTCTCTATGCTTTACTAATTTGCTTTTTCCTCCTGTCCTTCCTTTTAACCCCACACTTTTACTCATGTGTGCTCATGCGTATTGGCCTCCTTTCCCCATCGCCACTCACGCTCACGCACACCCACGCATCCTCTCCATCCATTAGTGCTCCCCCTGTGCCTTAACCACCAGCCCGCTTGGCTCTGAGCTCTCACTCCCCTCTTCCCCCGTGTCATCAACAAAAGTGCGGCGACGGTGCAGGGAAAACACGCGCAAGCGGGCCTCCTCGGTGAGCCCGGTCAAGGACAACGCCGGCCGGCGCCGCCAGCAGGCCCGCTCGGATCGCCAAGCGGCCCTGCTGGCGGAGCGGGCGCTTCTGCTGTCGGCCCGCAAGCAGCGGCTGGAGCAGAGCGGCAGGGTGCGCGGCGGCACGCTCTTCTCTTTCTCCCTGCACCTGCCCGACCTGTCAGCTGTCCTGGACGAGGACGGGTACCTAAGCTTCCCCGACCTGTCGGAGATGCGCTTCCTGCCAGAGTGCGCTCAGAACTTTTTGCCCATCAAGTCCCCGTCGCTCATCCCCTGCTTCCTCTTCATCTTCTTCTTTCTGCTCTCCACCTCCTTCTCTGTGCCCTACGCCCTCACTCTTTCCTTCCCCTTGGCGCTGTGCCTCTGCTACCTGGAGCCCAAGGCAGCCTCGCTGACCGCCTGCATAGCCCAGGGCTACCATGACTATGACAGTTCAGAGGAAGAGGAGGTGTGTAAGAGTTGAACCCCTTTGGCGCCTGTCCCGTACGGCGCTCTGCTGTTTTCGCCAGTCCAGAGCCGACCTGGAGACTTGTGGTGTCCCAGTGTCTGTCCTACTTTCAGAACCTCACATTCTCCATCGCTCATCGTCATCCAGAGAAGTCACCATTTCATGTTTGACTGGCCTGATAAGAGGGTTAGACACTCAAGGCCTTATTTTTTATTTTATTTTTTTTACTTTAAAGGAGACATATTATGCGTTTTCAGTTTTTAAAACATTTCTCACATGTCTAACTAAAGACTGTGACACGCTTTTGTATCCATACCCGTAGGATCAAGAATTATCACACACTATTTTTTTTTCTTCTTTTTAGTGTTGCTGAACATATTCTTGCCAAAATGGTGTGTGTGTGTGTGTCATTTGTTATCATGACAACCAGAGCGAAGCTAAGGCATTGCCACAAGGCAAGTGGCCACTATTTGCGTGAAGGCCGCAGTTCAAAATGTGAAGCGAGCAAAAGGGACTCCTCCATTTATGACAGATCTTTTTCCCTTATTATGATATCCTAACAAACGAATCTGCGCTGAACTTTAATCTGTTTACCTATTCTGTCTTTGAGGGTTTCACACCTGATGGATGGGCATACACTCCAAAGACCCACCGATTCTTACACAAACGTTAAAAAGTCCCTTTTCCATAATATGTCCCCTTTTGAGTACCCTATGCTTAGTTACTAATCCCTGGCTAAATCCCATTTAAACACACAGCTTTGTGCCTAACCGTCCGTCTCTGTGTCATTGTTCCGATCCATGACTCCTTTCCTTATAGACCGCATGAAAACACTTCCATTATTCTTGACTCTCTGCATTGCTCCGGATTGAAATGGTAATTTTCCCCCACGGTAAGCAGTGCCAATATAAGAGCAAGCCCTTGGATCTCAATTGATCTGTGAGATGTAATGCAGAGAAGTGTCAAATGTGCATGGAGAGGAGAGCCTTGAAAGTCAGGTTTTAAATTCCGCCACAAAAATTGACTGACTGAAGGTCTCTTGCTTCCTCCAAGTTTGTTCTGCTTGCTACAGTGTTGTTTTTAATTTTCTTTCGCTGCCGTTTTGCCAACCTTCTCTGGAGCGTTTGTCTGACTCGGAAGAGCAAACTGTGCATTTCCATTTTGTTTCCATCTGTCGTTATAAAGGCTGAAGACACGTGTGTTGTTTCAAAGCGCTTTTTACAATGTTGGGGTGCTGTTCTGTTTGTATTCCTCCTTTTTTTGCCGCTCGGAATGCTTTCCGTGGCTTTGACAAAGCAGACCGACAGCGAACAAACTGACTTTGCCTTCGATGGAGATATAACTGCCACGGAGGTCTGTATGTTCGGGGGGGCACTGCGCATGAATAAGCCATGTACTGTTGTGGCTGTAATGTTGCATTTTAATTGACGTTTATGGATTTTAATGCACGTGAAATATTTTTAGACTGGGTATGAGTCCCCACACACGATAACTGCAAAGGGCCACACTGAAAATAAAAACTAATATTCATGATAAAAAAAATAATAATACCGTAGATTCAATTTATTAGCCCTAATTTAGTTGTGAATGGTGTTGGTATATTGTGAGTGGAAAAATGTATTTGAATTAAAACAAAAAACAAAACTTTGACTTGAAAAAAATCAAAATTTTCGGGAAACAAAAACTGGGACTTTTGTTCGAAAATAGTTGTAATATTGTGAGAGAAACGTTCAGTGTTAGCAGAATGAAGTTGGATCATTGCATCGTCGGATGACAAGAAACACATTTATTAAGGGAATAAAGTTATCAGAAAAGTTGTGATACCGTGTGGGGGAAAAAAAAAAATCATGGTGTCAATTTTAGAAAAGTCTCCAAAAGACAAAAAAAAGACCGTCGTAACTTTGTGAGAAAAAGATGAGTTGTTTTTGAGGCTAGATCTGGTAAAAATGGTCGAGTTTCGTACCTTTTTCTTCAGTGTGGCCTCATTACTTCTCCACTGCACAATTCATCAATGCACAATTTCTCACGAAAACGTCGCAGACACTGACTTTCCTCTCATCTACCACCTTTCTTGCCACCTATTCCCATATCCTGCTTTTCCTATCTTGTCACCACCATTTACCACCTCCCGTTTGATCCCGTCACTATTTCCTCACTCGCTGTCAGTCGGATGCAGACGACGACTCTGAGATGCCCACACAGGTAACGCCGCGTCGCGTCTCTCCGCTGCCTGCTGCCACTGCGCCACACACTTGACTGCCTGAATTCATGATCTTTCCCCACACTTCGGCTTCTTCCGTACCAGTCAGCTCAGTTGACTTTTCTTGTTTTTGGTCAATGAAAGTCGGGCTTCCTGATTGCAGGTTTTTTCCATCCATGTTTGGTTTGTCGCCATGCTGTACCTCCCAGAGTCTGAAACCACTACTGTTTGTCTCCCCACCCCCTGCAGTGTAGTGTTGTAAGACGAGTGAAAGGGGAAAACGTATTTGTCAAGCACAGTAATCTGATGCTGGAGGTTGGTAAGAAAATCGTATTCTTCCTACCAATACTGACTTATAGCATTGTTGTGTGCAGTGTCTCGGATTTCCTATTGTGGATACGAGCATCTCGAGTTGCTCCTGTGAGCATTCAGAGATGAAACGCCAGGAACTTAATCTTTCGTTATAATGCTAACGGGAGTTGGGAGTGTTGTGTCTGTTGCTCTGTGACTCACTGCATGTGTTATATTATTGCATCAAGTTTGAGTTTGAATGCATTGTGGGTGCGTTGAATTTGCACTCTTGGTTTCACACTACAGCGGAACCTCTACGCTGAAGTTGTACAATCTGGAAGCCGGTTGTTTTGGGGAAGATTCAACTCTGAAAAATGCATAGAAGTTCAGAGGTCAAAACGCCTGAAATATGGTTGATTGTAGAGATAAACGCAAAAAAGATCAGATTTCGGTCTGATGTTACTCGTAATGTACTGTATTTTACTCAATAATTTCACAGGGTTTACATTTTTAATTTTATGGGGTTTTCTAAACAGGAATTACAACTTCATCCCTGTAAAATTATCTACCGTAAAATATGCATTTTATTCTTGATTTAATTTTTTTTTAAATGAATGTCATTCTTTTAAAATGATTTAATTCAACATCCAGTTGGAAGTAAAAGTGTGTGAAGACTTTGGAATGAACTGGATTTCTGCATTGTTTTGATCTTCATCTAAGTCACAACAATGGACAAACGCAGAGCGCTCCAAATTCCAGGTAAATCCAAAGGGTTTCCATACTTTTTCATTCAACCGTATTTACATCAAATTACAAATGAACTTTGTCGGAATTTTTAATTTGAAAAATATACATTAATTCTTAAAATTACGTGTTTTCTGATCATTCCTGTAAACTCGCCTTCACAAAACTCTTTATCATTAAAAAAAAATCTAACTTGTAACAATTATTTTGTCAAGAAAACTATGCTCAGAAACTATTCTTCAGTTTCTTTTAAAATTTCAGCTTTTTTTTTGTTGCAAAATATAAACACAAACTGGAAATTCCAATTTGTTTTCATAATTTTTTTAGAATTAGGGCAATCGCTAATATTACTAATTTTGGTCGACATTGGGAGGTTTCACTGTACTTCATGAGTAGCTTACAAAGCATCTTCACTCAGGTTCCATTTTGACTCCCTTTTTATTATTTTGCTTTGTTTTTCCCATCCCCATTTTTGCCTTTTTTTTTTTTTTTTTTTTTTTAACATTTGCAAGATGACTTTACATACTTAAAGCATGGCAATGCTGCTCGCCCCGGCCCTTACCCCTCTTATTATGGTCACCTGGCCACACACACTGTAGGACACCGAGCCCCCCACCGTGATGGTCAAGCACCAGACCAACATCAACGAGCTGAAGCGCTCCTTCCTGGAGACGGACACCGGCGTCCCAGGCCTCACCGAGTGGGAGCGGAGGCTCTCCTCGTCCCCGGCGCGCTCGCCCCGAATGGACGAGCCGCCCATGATAGAACCTCTGGACCTGCAGGATGTAAGCACGGGATGAATAATAATGATGTGTGTGTTTAAAGCGAGGAGTGTGTGTCTGGAGCAATATATTTGATGTCGGTGCACATGAAATGAGAATCCAGGCACTTGGATGACGGAAAGGGGTTTGAGTGCTGCATATTAAATCCAACGAGTCTTTAGCACCAGCGGCTTGATGACATTATTTCTCGATAGTTCTCATCTTTTTTTTATTGATCTCTTCTTGTGCTCACTGCGGCATTATTTCTGGACTATATCCTGATCACTGACACCAGAGTTGTCAGTCTAAAAATAACACTTTGAGTTTCCCGGATCCCCAAGTGTTTATTTACATCTCACCCTTTTTTTCTATTTTCTTTTCCCTTTTCTGCAGGAAGAAGATCAGGAGCCCACCAGAGACGAGACAAAGGCGGAGCCTAAAGCCACTGAGGTGACGTTTTGCTCAGATTTGTTTCTTTTTGCATTGTGTTTCTGCAAAGCCGGCACTGTCTTCTTATCTTTGACTCTGTTACGTTCCTTCTCCTCTTCATTGTGTACTAAAAATGGGGGGTGGGGGGGGGGGTGTCTCGGCAGCGGAAATGTGTCAAGACATGGCTGTCCAGCATTATTTGAAGACTTAAAAGCACATCGATTCCCCCGAATTGTTTCCAAAATGACATGTAAAAGCTTACATGTGCTGTTTCAAAGTCTCAAAGGGACAGTGTGTAAAAATTGTAATGTTTCGGTGTTCATTATTTCATACCCCATGATTTCAATAATATGCAAAAAACACAAGTTCTATCAGATCAAAATAATTTTTAAAAATCTATTTGTTGGTGAAATAATTGCATAGGGCTAACAGGAAGCTGCTAAGTTTCGCCGCCATCTTTCCGCTATGGATACCCGAAGGAGACAAATTTAGCGAACGTACTTCCTCAACATCACAACTACAGCATGTGTAACAAATGCAATGCACTTCGTCGCTTTACTGGAAGTTGCTTGCGATGACATTTTGCTTGCACTTCTGTTGAAGAAATTGGTGGTAGGGTTGTGAAGTGTGGTCTCTGAGGCACTGTAGTGCGCACACTCGAGCTTATTGCATTCTCTTAGTTCACCACTAGACGACACAAAGTACTACACAATGTACTTTTAAAAGAAGAAAACACTTTTTTGATGGCTTGAATCATCCTAAAAAAAAAAAATCACTAAAAAAGTATGGTCATTTGAAAGTCAGAAATATCCAAATTTTCCCAAATAGCATCCTTAATCCTCAGAAAATTTGGATGTAAATCCATAAATCATTCCATCGTTTTTATTTTACATATTTTACAGACGATAGCTGCAATATCATATGACAGACATGTTTCAAACAAGAAAAAAAAAACACTCCTTTAAATTTGTTCTAGGTAGGTCTTTAAAAGTATTTAGCCGCAGAGATGCCTTGTTTTTCTCAATAGCATTTCCAACAAGGCAAGTGTCTCCCCAGGCGGCGAAATATCTGCTGAATTGCACTGCAGATAGTACCCTAGTGGACAGAGCGCCCCCAACAGGGCCGAAGGGGATTAGCCCGTTGGGCACTCTGGATGATGACGTTTTCTCAGCGGAGGAGAAAACCCCCGACTCCCAAGAAGAGTTTTCTGAGAAATCCGCAGCTAGGATGAGCCCAGGCTCCGTAAGGGAGGAAGTGTCCCAGGCCATCACCGACAAAAGGGGCATGCTCATCATCTTGAAGGAGGCCGAGGTGGAAACAGAAGTGAAAGAAGAGGTGGAAAAGCTCCCCATAACCAAGATGGAGGCACTGCTTGAGGACGTGTCTCAGGTCAAAGGCTCGCCCAAGAAGGCCATGGCCTCGTGGGTGTCGGAGGTGGCGAGAGCGGAGGAGTCGGAGGTCTTCAGAGTGCTGACGGAGGAGGTGACAAAGACCTTTGAGCAACCAAAGCCCGACATGGCTCCGATAACGCTCTCGGAGACCGCGCCCTTAGCAGTGGTAACTGTATGAAAAGCATCCAATCCACTCATTACCTCCCCGGCCCCGGCAGCAGCCAACACAGCCTCCTCCTAATAATAATAATAATAAAAATCCGGTGCTGTGCATGGCTAACTAACTCGCTATCTCGTCCCTTAACATCCACCGTTTACCTTCACACCACCACTTTCCTTTGCTTGTTTTGGGTTGGCTGAAAACGCCTGGACTTGCCTAGTTAGCAGCTGCTCCCACAGCCGAGATAGAAAACAAACGGCTGGGCAGTCAGGTGGGACACGCTTTCGCTGTGCTGCAACAATTTTTTTTCCCCCCTCCAGTTTTAATTTTATTTATTTATTTTGTGAAGCAGCACTCTGACGTACTCAATGGCGCCACCTGGCCCGCAGCCACCACTGCGGCTTTTCTCCCACCTCACCTCCCCTTGTCCCTGAAAACATTGTATAACAATGTTTTCTACCTGCAAGAAGACACAAATCAACTAGTGCTTAGTTTTGGTATTTCATAAAATCCACCATAAACTTCCTCAGTTCTCTCCCCCCGTCTCTTGTCTCCTCTCATTGCTCTGATATTCCATCTCAACTGTCTCTTCCTTCTTTCCTCGTATCCTTCGTCTTGTCCTTGCCAGTCGACTCTCGGATGGGTTTCTTCTTCTGTGACTTCCGAAAAGGTGACCACACTTTGTTGGTCGGTCGCAAGCTGACGTTGATGTGTTTTGCCCAATGTGTTGTCATCAAAATGCATCTCATCTCCCTCGCGGGTGATGCGTGGAAATGAGCAGGTGTTTTTATTTGACACGCTGATGTTGAAAAAGAATCTCTTACCGAAGTAAAGAGCCCAATAAAAGAGGCTGTGACCCAGAATATTATGACTTTATTCTGTTTCAATTACTACTATTTAAAAAAAAAAAAAAGGTTAAAATTTTTTCTCATAAAAATTTTAACTTTTTTTAGTTGTAAATTCAGTTTTTCTTTTAGATTGCATTTGTTTTATTAAAGTTACGGGAAAAAAATTCTTACTTAACTATTCGTTAACATTACTATTTTTTTTACAAATAGTCATGTGTTCATCTGTCATCCATTCAGTTGAAAAATTGCAACCTCAAAGGATGACAATCACAAAAAACGTTATCGTAAGCGCTTCAAATTGCAAATTTTTATTGCAATATAACTTCTGTCATTAGAATTTGACTTTTACCTAATTTCGCTTAAGGTACAACTTGTCATAATCATTTATTTTCATAGAATCGAGCAGATTGTAAGTTTTGTCTTGACTTTTTTCTTGTGAAGTTGTTACTTTTCCCTCAACATTTGTATCCTCATTTTATTCTTGAAAAAAAATATATAGTTATGACTTGGGTTTTTTTTAACTTTTTTATCATCAAAGTATCAATCTTCAAACTTTTGACTTCATTCATGAAATTACAACTTTTTTCACATTTTGAAGTCATTTTCTTTTCAGTGTGTTCCTCAGGCATCATCCACTTTGATGATGCAAATCACTTCAATCACGCAATCGTCATTTTCATTCACAGGCATCACCTGACTCAGAGCAGAAGAAACCTGTTGCCATGGAGATGGACACAGCGCCGGAAGAATCTGCAGTGAGTATCCAAAACAAAGATAGCAACACACAAATTAATAAATTGTGTTAAATCAGAATAGAAGACCAAAATCCAGACTAGTAATGCATCTAGATCGGTGGTTCTTAACCTGGGTTCGATCGAACCCCAGGGTTTCGGTGAATCAGTCTCAGGGGTTCGACAAAGCCTCTGTCATAGAGGTTAAGACACACCCGACCCAATATGTCAATTAGTTAAGACACGCCCGCTTTGCCATCGCTGGCTGCGGATGATCACATGACATTGCTTGTCCAATCAGTGCTGCGGGAAATCTACTTCGCTCAGTCGTCACCGTGTGACTGTCGTGATAGTACGTCGTAATATTAAAAAAAAAAAAGTATACTTATGTCTTGAAATGTTCTTTACTTTTTTTTCTGTTTTTAATAAATGTTTTTTTCCAAATGTCTTGAATTTGTTTAAAAAAAAAATCCTATTTTTATTTTTCACTAATGAAGGGTTCGGTGAACGTGCATATGAACGGGTTGGGTTCGGTAACAAGGTTAAGAATCTAGATGTAGAAATAGGCTGTTGCTGCGTCGCCACCTAGAGCTCGAATGGTGATGATATCTTTTTTTTTTTTTTTTATTGTCCGGCAGCGTATGGAAGAGGACGTGGTCTGCACCAAAGAGATGCCTGTGGTTCATACAGAGACTAAGACCATCACATATGAATCTGGAGTGGTCCGTGCTTATTGCGATCTTCCATGATCAAATGCTGCTGGCTCGTAGCTTTCGCTGTTTAGCCTTCAGACTTGGCCCGGGTTGCGTCTCGAAATTTGTCCCTTACTTTGTCAACAGGGCGATATGAATGGCGACACAGACCCCGGCGTGTTGCTGAGCGCCCAGACGATCACCTCGGAAACCACCAGCACCACCACCACTACGCACATCACGAAGGTCAGACTTCATCGTTGACATTCAGCATCGAGTAAAATGACTGACTTTAGTGTTTTGTGATATATAAATAGTTGGTTTTTTTTTTCTCTAACCTGTCAGACTGTAAAAGGAGGCATTTCAGAAACAAGAATCGAGAAAAGGATCGTCATCACGGGAGACTCCGACATCGACCATGATGAGGTATTTTACTTTAAAATGCTCATTTTTGTTAGATTCATGGAACAGCTTTAGAATGAAGCATTCAGTCCTTCTCAGGAGCCCAATTTGAGCCACTTGCAATCAAAGGGGCAGAGCATGCAGCCTCGAAACGAATGAAATTGTTCACTTTTGATTTTAAAATTTGGATAACAGTGACTTCCTATCCCTGCTCTACCCCCACCCCCCCACCCACCGTTCTCTGCAGCCCTCCTGGTGATCCCCCCTTACGGCGCTGCACCCGTGCGAATGTAGGCTCTGGCTCAGGCCATAAAGGAGGCTAAAGAGCAGCACCCTGACATGTCAGTGACCAAAGTAGTGGTTCATAAAGAGACAGAGATCACGCCAGAGGAGGGGGAGGACTGACCCAGGTAAGCCAGCCAGTGCAGTCCTGCTCCCCGCTTCTGGCATGCCTGCTTTTTCTCCCATCACCCAGCAGTCGCCCTCTTCCTTTTTTTTTTTTTTTTTTTTTTTCTCCATAGCGCTTCTATGCTAATGCATTTTGTTGTTGATGCCGGGATAGAAAGAGGTCAGGCGGGGCGCACGCACACAAGGGATATTACGCTCTCAAACTTGTAACGACAAGCCCGACAATCCCTTTCCACTAATGCCGCTGTCTTTCTCATGCAGTCCCATGTGATGGAAACGCTCCCCCAGCTGGACACGAATAGAACGCCGCACACCGCGGAACACTTCACTCGCAATTTAAGCATTGAGTCCAAATGACTTTTTTTGTTCATATAAACATGTAAGAAGTTTGAAAGTACTGATTTCTTGACATAGATTGTGTGGCTTCGCCACAGAGGCACCAGCAGTTTCTGAGAGATAAAATACCTGCTCGACCGGCTCCTGCAAACATACCGACATCCAGCAGAATCTGATCTGAAACACACATGGGCGTGCCTCAGTTGGCCAAAAGCTGTCTTGGAAACTCAGGTGCAGGAAAATGGAGTCAAAGACGGCATAGCTTTTAACTGTTTGCTCTTAAGGAAATCGGTTTCCTGCTCTGCTCATCTACAAACAACTTTTGGCTTCCTCAAATGCAACCGGCACAAGTTTGTTGGTCACAAAATATTCAGTTGCATATACTACTAGTCATTCTTGCACATTTAATATACTATGATCCAAAGTTATTTAAATGCGTCCCATTATCTGTCACTTTCAACTCTGAAGATGCTGCTCAGCGAGCTGTTTTGACAATCGTGTTCCCCCGCTGTGGTCTGCAGACATGTGTAGTATCTTCCGGCTTGTCCTAATTATTGGACATGTAAGCGAAACGTTTGCACATTTCACTCTGCGCCCCTTTTTTTTCTAAATACGCTGCAGATGTGACCATATCTTTCTACCTCAGAATACATTTTTGGGGACCAAGGTGCTGTCCACTACAAAGCACTGAGCAGATGCATACACCAACGCATGAAGCCAGCTGTTAAGCCCAAAAATAAGAAAACGTTTACATTTTTCAGCCAGTCAGATGGAAATTACGTGATCGGCCCTAATTCCCGATTAAATGATCAGACGGAGGCAGCTCCAGAATCAACCAGTCACATTCAAACTCAATTTTAAACGGGAGTCAGCACATACCCGGTACCATTTTAACTAAACATAAGGATTTCTGATCGTGACTATTGAACAGGTTTAACATTCATGATTGCTGACAATTTTCCCAGCAGCTCGTGGACAGAAACAAAGTTGCTCGTAACATAGCCCACACCACAGGATTAGCGCTCGGGATAATCTTCAGATATCCGATAATCAGGCTTTCGCTAACTGGGAGGGAGAAGGGAGAAAATGTTTCATTTGAACACAATGTGTGTGGACCCCCCTCAGTCCCGTTTTGACCCATCTGTTTTTTTTTTGAGTGCAACTTTCCTGAGCCATGAATACAACAACAATCTCAAATGTGTTGCTGGTTTGGGATGAGCCAGTGTGCGTGCGTGTGCTAGTGTGACTCAACACATGGGAATGTTTGCCTTTTGTCTCTGCTGCCTTACGCTCAGTGCAGTAGTGTCTGTTGACTTCAAAATCGAGCTACTAACCTGATCTTGAAAGTTTCCTTTGCAGAGCATAGATGCACGCACGGTGCTGGGGCGGTCAAAGAATGGCCAAAGAGTTGATGTCGACTTGAAATTCAACCCCCGCATTGATGGATTTTGTTATCTAATTATGAACAAACATGAGCTAACTTGTCTCGTACTCGCCTAAATGTCAAATTGGTTTGATGCCACCTTTGCCGGCAGCGCCCCAGACACATGTGCTATCTCTGCTGAATAGATTTTTGTTTTTTACTTCAAAGACTTGAGAAGCTTAACACTTCTATAAACCTCATACAGTGGAACCTCGTAAGGTCGATCAAGGAAACTCAAACAAATTCATACCTGGGGAATATTGCAAAGGATATTTAGTGTTGGTCGCATTGAGACGGAAAAACAAATTTTTGATGTGTCTCACGCATCTCGTTTTTTAACTTCTCAGCACATGTTGCCGAGTGTAAAAAGAAGTTAAAACCACAGTACAAACATCAACACAATTAACCTGATTGTACTATAGAATATAAAGTTTCGACCTTATTGACGTTTGACTATGGAGGTTCTGCTTTGTTGTGTCCATCTTGTTCTGACCTGGTATGAATGGAACTAACAAAATGCATTGCAAGTACTAATTTGACACTGGTGTTCTGTGCAACGCTATGTCAGTATTCGCTTTCACACAGAGAGCCTGCAAAATTGCCGCATTAAGAATTGTAAGGAAGTTCCGGCATCTGGCTTGACGGTGACTTTACTTTCAAAACAGTTTGGCTGGAGAAGTGAGTGCTACATGTTACATTTTCCTCGTTCCGGCATTGTGGAACACGCTCCAACACAGACCTCGCCTTGCCTCTGTTATTATGTCAGAGGTCAAAATATTGCTGGGTCAGCGGCCAAATGTTGACGCGCCACAACCGATGGTGGCTCTGGCGTCATCTTATGATCTTGTAGCCGAATGCCAGATCACCTTCAGCCCTGATGCGGCCATTTTGCGCACACCCTGTGGAAAGGATTTTCCGCATTGTTCACACCATTTGCGACCCAAATGGCGGTCGGAGTGGCATTGCGCTGACATTCGCGCACTGACCTGCGGTTTCTTTTGCTTTTCCAGGAGTAACCGCGTCACCCCCGAATTCCACATTCGACTGCGGGACCTGAAACTCTTCCTCTCCCTTCCTCATCCTCCAGCTTGCCCGCTAGTCGCAACCATCCAACCTGCAAAGTAAAAAAATGGAACGCATGCGCGAAGGACTTAATATGGCATTACTATTATTATTACCACCATCGGACACCCATGTGAGGTTATCTCAGAAAAAGCTGTACAATTTTTTAAAAGTAATAATAATCATTAAAGCAAGTTGCTTTCACTGCCTTATGACTTTAAAGCATTTTTAATGAAAGTAATTGAAGCCAGCTTTTTTTGTTTTTTTTTATTTATGAAGTAAAAGCCATCACTCCTCACAGAGGCTGCATAAACGTTCAGCGTGTGCACTATTTAACCTTCCTGTCGATGGATTTTCCATCAGGTATGCCACTAAATACAAACACGGGCCATGTTTATTGATCTCTCATTGTTGATTTTATTCTGTTTTTGTCATTTTTACTTGAAATGCATTTTTTTTTTTTAAATAATCATATCAGTATTTTATTTTGTGTGTGTTCGCATCGGAGCTCTGACGAGGCTTTTCATCAGCAAGACACCAAGGAAATCTTGTGAATGAGTCTGTGCAGGTTTTGAATGTGTCCGCTCTACGCCAGGCCCCTCGTAGCGCTACCCGTCTCCGTCGCCAAGTATACGTTTTGACTCCAGATGGTTGAGAAATGTGACAGACGTGTATCTGTTTTGAATTGCAGTTTCCTTCTCCGGTTAATAAAACGTTGACACGTCATAACAGAAACGAGTGTGATTTGGATCATTTGTGGGACTCACATTGTGGGTGGGAAACCTATGGCACGTGGGCCTTTAGAGAGCCTTTCATTTTGTCCGCCACTCAATTCTCGAAAATGTAAAGCCTCTGGTCTTTTACTTGAAAAAAACAGTTCAACAAGAAAAGACCACCCATCCATTATTGTAACCATTGATCTAATATACACCACTCACAAAAGGTTCGGGATCTTTTGGGTGAAATTTCGGAATGAGCCTAAAATGCATTCAAACCTTTACAGCTGAACTTAATGTGACCTCTCAGCTTTTAAATGCACATGTCCAACTGGTAAATGTTTCAATACTTTTTGCACAAGTTGCTGTTCACTAACGAGAAGCTTCATGGCAAAATTCAGATGTTTGACCCGTAAATCGACCAATAAATGGTTCAGTTAGAGCTGGCTGAACTGGTTGCCAGCCAATTGCAACGCACACATACACAAACAACCATATGCGCTCACAATCACACCTTGGGACAATTTATAGTTTTAAATTAACCTACCGTGCGTGTTTTTGGAATGTGAGGAGAAACCGGAGTACCTGGAGAAAACCCACGCAGGCACGGGTAGAAGGTGCAAACTCCACACAGGAAATCCAGGGCCCGGAATCGAACGCATGACCTCTGCACTGTGAGGTGGACTAACCAGGAACTCGCCCACTGTGCCACCCAGGGATTCAAACATGAACCCCCAAAGCCCCTGGAAAGTTACGACAAATGTTGCCTCCCAAAGCTTGTTTCATTTGTACACCCAATTCCATGTTGCGAGCTAATATAACAATGTATGGAAAATTCATGGACCCATTCTTGAAAAGTGCCAGTTTCGTTTGAAGAAGTCATTTTGTGGTTAACTCAGAGCTCTAACAAACACTAAGGTACAGTATTCACCGGATGAGGCTGAATCGAGAAGCAGGCGACCCAGACCTAGACAGCATTGCTAAAGTGCAATGCTTGTTGTTTTTCTTTTTCCCCCCCTGTCACCTCATGTGGCGAAGCATGGCATCAATGCCGATTGATCTTTTCAAGGGGTTGCCACAAACAATGTCGGGGTATATGACAGTTTTAAATTCTGAACAAGGCCGTTAGAATGCCATAGTATTCACTGCTTAAAGATTTTGTTTTGAAAAGGGGGTTTCAGCAAGTGTTTGTTACAAGACATGACTAAGATTGACTGGAAAAATACAGCTGAAAGGAATGGAATGTTCTCTTGATGAACGCTCAATTAAATTAATTAGCAACTTTGCATGTAAACGCTTGCGCTGCTTGTTTTTAATGGGCATAGGGTCATTAAAAAAATCATCATTTAATCTACCATTGTTATGCTGTTTTATGTTTGCTTCTTTCATTATTGCAAGATCCCTCTTGGACCATTCAAAGACCAACAGGTTCGTGTCTCTGCTGAAAGCGGTCCAAATTCAACGGATGCATCAAGCTTGACACTCTCTCTTCAACAATTACCCCTGTCAAAACAAAATACACACTTTGTATGGCATGTACAGTTTCACAGCAAGAATCCCACCATTTATTTTCCCCCAAGATGGCGCCCCAGTAGACAGCCGTCGGCAAGTGCTCTTCAAGGGCCTTGCTTTTTTGTTGTTTTTGTGGGGTTTTTTGTCACATTGTGTTTGTTGTTAAGTCATGTGGACCTGCTGTCGATTGTTTTCAACATTTTTTGGCCACGACGTTCGTCAAAGGAGAAGAATCTGTGCTTGATGGTTGCGCCTTCTCGGCAGCACGCGTGTACCAGCACTGATTTTGATTGGGAGAAATGTCGGCGCCATCTCACTGTCGTTGCTGGACAGCCCCGTGGCGCTTGTGTTTTTGCGCATGAAATGGGCAGCATTTTTCACAGCCCCACTTTGTTCAACGGTAATGTCGGTGCTTGTGGAGCCGACGATGAGAAAAAAGGAGCGTCAGAGCAGAGCGCCGATGCATATGTGGAACTGGGAGTCGCGGCTTGAAACTGAAGCGGATTTACATGGGACAGGAGATGTGAGCCAATCTCTTTTTCGTCAATGGACGCTACAGCTTCTTGTTTGCTTTCAAACTGAGCTTGTAGCAGACGTGTGCACATTTTCAGCATGATGTCTTTGATCCACTGGTGAAAGGGCACTTTGATACGCTCGTCTTTCATCTATAACTGCTTCAAACAACAAAGTGTATGCAGAAAAAGAGGTTAAGATTGCATGACTGTCTGTGTCTTATGCTTTGTGTTGTATTATTTTGTCATTTTATGTTAACTGTTCTTTTGATGGCGGCGCGGGCACCCGCAGCGGCTCCTCTCTCCTGAGGAATGTACAGTAATTTCAACTGTGCTGTATGTTGCACATGTAGCACATTCAAATTTGACAGCCTCCATGCCACAGGCTTGAAGAAAAAAAAATAAAAGAATAAAATATTTTAAGTTTTGTCTAGGGAAAGTCACCTGTCTGTCTGTCTAAGTCACAATTCAGTGAGTTGTACTTGTCTTGAGTCGACGTCTGGCTGCAGTAGCGTCCCCGGTGCGCTTAGTGGCGGTAGAGTACATCAGCATTTCCTGTGCGGCGCGGCAGTCACAACAAGAAAGAGGAGGAAGAGGAAAAACGACGGCAGCAGCCAGTGTGGATTCGTCGTCGACTCGCCTTGCGTGACAACACGGGCAATCGCATTCGGGCTTCGGGTAGGAATCTTTTTCGTTTGGTCCGTCGAGTGTTCGTAGAATCGAAATGTTGTTTATGTTTCGAGTACGACCTCTTCTATGTTTCCGCGCTCGTTTCTCGACCCCCCCCCTCCACCACCACCATCTCCTCCTCCTTCCTCAATGAACAACATGCCAGCGGAGCTTGTGCTTGGTCAAAATGGCTGGGCGCAGTGAAATGTGAAATATTCCCTCTCACGCGAGCCTTGAACACACTATCGAAAGCCTTGAACGCATCGCGAAATAGAAATTAAAGTGCGTTTTGTTCGTGCCTCGCGCTCGTCGCCGTTGACTTTATTTTGTTTGCATGTTTGTTTTGTTTCCCTGCTCGGAATATTTACCTAGTTTATTTTTGTTTGTGTGTCACTGCGAGGGAGGCCGTTGTTTACCATTGTACGAGAACTACAGGTGAAGTCGATGCGGGAGTTTAAGTACTTGGCCTCGACCGTTCAGAGCTATTGGGAGAGTGGACGGGAGGCGAAAAAGAGAGTCCGGGCGGGGGTGGGGTGGATATCGGGTGATCAGTGATAGAAAAGCGCCATCACAAATGAAAGGGAAGGTTCGATACTGTGATTTTGGGTAATGGTCAGTTATCTTGAAACAAAGCTCGAGGTGGCAGAGTTGAAGATACGAAACTGCAGCGAGTTCAGACTGGAAGGTTTGGAGACGAAGCTGGAGACGTTGAGACTGGATGGACTTGTAGAGTGAGGGCACAGAGGATCGGAAGCTGGAGATAGAAATGGACCCGCCAGGGACGAGATAAAAGAGATTTATGGGTGTAGTGAGGAGTTATTAAAACACTGCAAACCTTTTTGTACATAAACAAATTGCAAGCATAAACACAAGTTCCTGCTTCTTAAAAGGCGTTTATGCTGCGACCAAGATAGCCCTTAACTTTCATTCAATCAGTACTGAAGTTGAGGTGCCAAAATTGATAGATTATAATGCCAGGCAGGACAAGGAAGAGGATCCGAGTTGAATTGCAGAGGGAAAAGAAATGCTCATATTATGTTCAAGTTATACTGCTGCTAGCCTTAATTAAAACCCGCATTTATGGAAAGTAAAATTTAAAAAAATCACAATACACATTAGTATTGAACCCGGATGTGTTGAATAAATAAATGTGGTGTCGTGCCTTTGTAAATGGATGTGCCTGTAAGAGGCGGGACCGATACGTGAGTGTCTTGGCGTGTGTAAAACAATCACTTCAAATACGTGAAATAGCGATGAACGAACAGGGATATTGTGGGGCAATTGTGTGGGATTCAGCTAAAAGGTAAAAAAAAATTGTACAACTCAAGTTCACTCAGGACACTCATTTCCAGGTTGCTCCCATTCACCACCATGTCTGAATTGTTGCGCTACATCGACTACGACCACAAGGCGACCTTCCTGAAGATGCTCAACCAGCAGCGCATGGAAGGTGAGCACTGCGACGTGGTGGTGGTGGTGGAGAATATCGAGTTCCGGGCTCACCGCTGCGTCTTGGCGGCCTGCAGCAACTACTTCAAGAAGCTGTTCAAGAAGCAGACAGACGAGGACAACTCCATCGTAGAGCTGGACTTCATCCGCTCAGACATCTTCGAGGAGGTACTCAACTACATGTACACGGCGCGACTGGCCGTTCGCAAGAAGGACATCAACATGATGATGTCATCAGGCCAGATCCTGGGCATCAACTTCCTGGACAACCTGTGCTCGCAGAAGCGCGAGCTGACCAACATGAAGACGCGCGAGAATCAGGCGCCGCCCGGCGACCACGGCATGCGCGCGCAAGATGCCATACTCAAGGAGCTGGCAATGGAAGAGGTGCGCAAGAACAGCTTCTACGACACAGCCATGGACGGCATGGGCGGCGCGGGGGGATCGCACGTGCCCCAGCCGCATGGCTACAACACGGGATTGAGCAAGGACCCGCACGCGCACGGCTGGGGCTCGTCGTCCTCCGGCGACATGAAGCTGGAGTACCTCCTCTACGGCCACCGCGACCACGGCTCGCTGCCCGGCGCCGGCGCCAAGCCGCTGGAGCACAGCGCCAAGAAGGAGCGGCTCCTCACCGCCAACCGGCCGTACGGCTGCGAGCACTGCCCCAAGGCCTTCACCACGGCCGCCCATCTCAAGGAGCACCTCAAGATCCATTCAGGCTTCAAGCCGCACCGCTGCGTGGTGTGCGGCAAGGCGTTCATCCGTGGACCCGACCTGAAGCGGCACGAGCGCGTGCACAGCAACGAGCGACCCTTCGCCTGCCAGCTGTGCGAGAAGGCCTTCAAGCACAAGTCGCACCTGAAGGACCACGAGCGGCAGCACCGCGGCGAGCGGCCGTTCAACTGCGGCTCGTGCGACAAGGCCTTCATCAAGGCATCAGACCTCAAGCGCCACTGGAACACCATGCACAGTGGCAACCCGCGACGCCAGATGGCGCTGTCCCCCGCCGCCTCGCAGCACACCGCTGACGACCAGCGGGACTGGAAGCTGGAAGCGGCGGCGGCGGCCGCCGCACACTCGCACAACTCTGACTGCTGAGACAGACATGCACCATTGCGGGGAAAAAAAAGCCCATGAATGGCATTCTCGAAAGACTACTTCTTCTTCTTTGATGTTTTTTGGTTTCCACTTGTAAAAAAAAATTGATGTTTAGTTTTTTCACAAGGCATCATTAGAATTATGGTCTCAATTACTTTTGTTTGTTTTATGGTGCCCAACAATGACCAAGGCGTTTCGAGGAGACATATTATGTCCCCCCACCACAGATTTGAACGTTCTTGTTGCGTTCATTTCTAGACGATAATGGACACAGGTCACCTACTCCACGTATAATTATCAGAAGGTATAATACCATGCAAATTGAATTGCTTTTCTCATTTTTCTAATTTAAAGGAAAAAGGATCGTAATAAATGTTATGCATTGTTTTTCAAATGAATTATAGAGTTTAAATAAGGTCTGCACACCCCCTGTTCAATCGTCAGGTTTTTGTGATATAAAAAAAAAATGAGACCAGGGTACATTTCAAAACTTGATGAATGTAACCTAGAAGTACAATTCAACTGAAAAAAAAGACTGATGCCTTTGAAATATGACATACCTCTCATGGTGTCACAAAAATTTAAATCCTTTCAGAGGGTGTGCACACTTGTGCAACATTATTTCAGTTTATTTGTATTTGGGTATTAATTGTTTTCAAGGTGTACAATTTATATGGCATATTAGTGGTGGAAGGTTTTGAAATGTTTTTGCTTTTTTTAATATCACAAAAACCTGATATTTGAACACGCATGTGTAGACTTGCCCACAATCTGTGTTTGTATATAAACTGGATAAGTTTGAATCCTGTTTTAAAGAAGAAAAAAAATCTAGATTTTCAAACGGTCAAAAAAATACAACTGTTCAAAATTGTTTTATTTTTAAAAAATAGGGAAAAGCAGAATAAATCCTTTTTTTTTTTTAGATTTCAAACGGAACAATGTGATCTACTGTTTGTTCTCATACGATAACATTATGCTTACAATTTTTTACTCTCAGCTTTTTTTGTTTTTGTTTTTTTTGCTGTAAAGTAATGGCAACAGAATGAATTGTATGCGTTTTTTTTTTTCCATTTCCCATTCTTTCAAAAATCAAAAGAAAAACATAAGGCCTGCAGAATGAGCTTGTCTTTTTTTTCTTTCTTCCAGATCCTAACAGGTCAGTTCGACCGACAACATAACTGGAGGGGAAAAGAGTTCCCAGGCGTGATTCAGGTCTCCTGACCTTGGGTCAAAATAGAGCAAGTTTGAAAGTGAAATGTTTTCATAGTATGTCCCCTTTAACTTGATTTGCATATATTCATGTGGGTGGTTTTTTTTTTTTTGGTTGTTTTTTTTTTTAAATGGATGTGTTTAGTTAGTACGGATTGGTCGCACTGTATGATAAAGCGAGGCGACCGTTTTCTGCGTTTGTCACTCGGCGATAATACCAAAGCGTCGAGTCGCCTTTTGACGAATTTACTGTCATACAGTAACACACACGCGTCAACGGTCAGTGATGGACGTCTGTATATACTGTAGCTTACTTACCATAATTAGCTTGTGGCACAACTTAGAGTTCACAATGAGGAAATATGCACATACTTATATAAGAATCTAAATATAAATAACGTTGTCCCACTCCGACGCTTTGACAATAAAACACCATTTTGTATGTGTTTACTGTGTTTTTGTTGCTGTGTTCGGAGCGCACCGTTTAAGCGTTAAAGGCCACACACAAAAGGAAAGTCAAAGACAAATACCAGATTGAAGTTGTCATTTCGTGACAAAACAAGCTGTACTTCTACCAGAATGAAGTCATTGTGATTTACTCCTCCCCAACTACTATGTGTAACTTTACAAAAGAAAAACAATGGAACTTTACTGACATTTTTGTTGAAAAAAATACTTTATTCTTGTATATTAATTTTCAGAAATCCCAAAAATTACTACTGACCATGAAAAGAATACCACTTGATTCTCGGCGCGAGACTTCCTCGAAAAAAATTAAGACTATATTCTTGTAAACTACAATTTTTTTTTTTCTTGATCAAAAAATGTTTGCCTATGTATTTTTTTTTCTTGATCAAAAAATGCTTGCCTATATTTTCTTTTAACATTATGACTGTTTCTCCAAATTCCAATTCCTATAATTTAACACAATTTCTTTTGCTTTATGCCTTCCTTGTCATTTTCAGTATGGCTCTTGTATGCCTTCATGTTTAACAGTGCGCTCATGCTATTTTTATTTGGTTCAATTGTTCCTGTAAATTAAAAAGCTAATCAGGGACTGAAAAAAAAATCACGCCACCAAAGGTTTTACTATAGTCTAATATGATTTTATATAACTGACAGGTGAAACTCAACCCACATGATGCAAGTATATTTTTGTATATTTAATGACTTACTGCAACACTCATCTAAATATTACTTGTCATTTATTTTTGTTTGGAAGTAAAACAACAACAAAAACTCTACTGTCACTGTCTCCTGAATATGATATATTTGTCATTTAAAAATAAAATCTGTAGCTTGATTTTGCTTTTGTTTTCAGAATTGAGACTTTTATTTTGGTCAAACTTCCGGCTGATGCTGTTTGGTGGAAGAAGCTTGATGAATCACGAGGACCAGCTTGTGCTCTGTGGCGTGGGAATCGGTCACGCACATTGGGAGTGAAGCACGGAAGGCTCGGTCGTTGTCTCGCGGCGACGCTAGGTGGAGTCCTTCGTTTATTCTGACTCGCTGGAAGACGACACAATGGAAACTTCCCGATTTGTTTTGAGTTTTCCAAACATTGGCCTTCATCGTCATCCTCATCCTTTTGTGGGCGGAAACAACGTCATGGGTGGTTGCGTTCTAAAAGACGACTAGAACGGGATTCGACGAGCAAGGGTATACCGTCGCGTGAGCCGAAATACAGAGAAATATGCGTGCGCACGCATGGGTACGTGCGCACGCATGTGTACGTGTGCACGCATGCGTAATGAGAGCTCTCTTGTGCGCGTGCGTACTAGTGATGGGTTTTTCGGTTCTTTTCGGTGATCCGGTTCATTTGGATCGGCTCAGTGAAAAGAGCCGGCTCTTTTTGGCTCTCAAACGGCTCTTTTAACTAGCTTTTCTTTTTAATATTTATGACAAATTTAGCATACATTTTGAAAAATGACTTGGTGAACTAAATATTGCACTCTACTGACTGCAAATAGCAACAAGTATCAAGCAAAGAAATGGCTTTTTACTTATTTTATTGAACATTAAAAACTCTCCAAACAATAAACAAGTAACAAAATTAAACTTCAACCAACAACAATCAAACATGCTGCATCAGAACAAAAATAGTGAGTATTAACTGCAACAGCAGCAGTGAACAAAACAAACATAAGCTACTCCTTGCTTTATTTTAACAAACATAAGCTACTCCTTGCTTTATTTTAAATTTGCAGTCAACAAAACTAAATACTTCAACTTGAAATACTTCAATTTGTCCAGTCTTTGAGAACACGATCCCTGACGGGACAGATGTTGCTACAATGCACAATCTACTCTCCATTACTTTGATCAAACGGGGGTAGACGGAAGCTCGGTATTTCCACCAGCTCGGTGGATCAGCTGCCCTTGAAATCTGTGGTTCTTCAAGATATGCCCTAATTTAGTGCTTTGTGTTTTTGCACGCTTGGCTAATACTGTAAATTAGATTCAGATTGCTTGCCAAACGCCTTTGTGGTTTCCCGGACAGTAGGGGGCGATATGAACTAAAGACATCCAATTCCCCAAGAAGAAGAATAAGTACGAGCACAAGAACGGTACCACATCCGGTTCAATGAGCAAGTTTTTCCGCTGTCCACAAGCCCTGTTATCAGTGAGTAATTTTAACATTTTAAACTGACTTCGCAGTTTATCTCTGAGTGTAAAGATGTAGATAATTGGGGAGAGTTATTACGACACGTTGCACCTTTAATTTTGTTGTTGTGGCTCAACGTAAAAAACAACGTCAGCAAAGGGGGCAGT
>NW_017805742.1:837988-842886 GCF_001891065.2 Hippocampus comes
ACATACATATGACTAACTTGGCCCACTTCAATGTCATTTAAAAACTTGACCAGAAGAGTGTGATCATGTTGTTGTGGAGTACATGGCAGTTAGTTTTTGTCTCAATGAGAGAAGTCGGACGTGCTCATGTCCCCCTTGGTGTTCTCATGAGATGTCAGTGACATCACGCATGAGCTGGTCAAGCACATGCTCCCATCTCAGGCCTGTCGTCACTGTTTGTGTGCGTTCAACTTGAACTGGCCCACACAAAGATTGACTGGTCAAATGCTTTTACATTGTCATGTTCGCTTTTCTGTCCAATAAATTGTTCAACTTGAATTCGAGTCTTTGCCTATCATGACCAAATCCATCCTCAACTCACTCAAAGCCTTTTCAAAGACTTAAGTCTTGAGCTCAGACTTGCGCTTCAGTCACATCAGACAGTCTTTTCACTGTTCCCGTTGGTCTCCACATGACTCGAAACTCCAGGAATCGAGCTTTTGGGTCATATGAAACCGATGGGAACAGTGAAAAGACTGTCTGATGTGACCCAAGTGCAAGTCTGAGCTCAAGACTCAAGTGGGACTTTGAAAAAGTGCTGCAATGCCCGCCCCAAACCACACCCAATTTGACATCCACCAATCGCGGTGAGTCCCCTCATTTGCATAACAACCCTAATTTGCATAACCATGTTCTTTTCCAAGTTCTGACCAATCAGATTGCTCTAAATTTGCATAACCACGCCCCCAAATGAGACCACCAATCAGAGAACACCTAATATGCACAACCCCTCCCCCTTTCCACCAATCACAGCATGTTATCGTCATGCTCCACCCACTTTCACAGCTATCAGCGAATCATCAGCCATCATCCAGGCCACACCCACTTGCCTGGATTTTTCTGCCTGAAAAAAAAAACAGGAAAAAATTTTTTGGAAAAAAATGTTTGAAAAAAATTCAGAAAAAAGTTTCGAAAAAAACTGAAAATAATTTTGTTTTTTTTAAATATATATTTTTTAAAAGGTAGATTGTGGTGATGTGTTTAAAAATGAAGGTGAGTTGAAGTGTTCTTTGTAATCAAGCTTTATTTCTTTTGCAGAGTAGACGATCACAAAAGCAGAGGAAAAAGTTGCAAGATGGATGGCAGTCTGCTTGTTGCTGGGCGGCGAAGTGGTCGGCTCTTGAGAAGAACGTGGGACAGGTGTGTTGACCTGAGGCGAAAGGCATCCGTGAGTTACACGCAAGTCAATTTCTTGTGCAGACAAAGATGTGTTGGGCATGAAACCTACCAGGGAGATGAACTGTTGGGTCTTTCGAGAGCAGGAAGCAGATCATGTTTACTGCTGCCTGGGGGAGAAAAAAAAAGTCAAAAAAGTAGTCATGATGGTGCATTGAACGAGTGGAAATGTCTCCTACTTTTCAGGCTGGCCCAAAGTTTGACTTCAGCACCTTGCGAATAACAGGAAGAAGAGCAAAAAGTGTTGCCTGCAGGTCTGTGCTCGTCGGTGGACTCTGGCGATGAGCAAGTTACTCCCTCTTGTGGCACGGAGGACCCAAGAACAATCTTCCTTCAACTCTGAATAATGTAAAGAGGCTTGTTGAAATGAGACTTCTTACCAGCTCGGTTTGCCTGATCACCACGCGAGGTCTTTTACCATTCGGCCATTCTGCTGCTAAAAGTTCAAAATTTTTATATGTAGTCAAAGGCAGCCGACCACACGAGGTTTTGAAGGTTAAAAAAAAGAACATAATTGGTGAGACGGTTGGCGTCTCTCGTGGGCGATGTGACGCAACTCCAACCTCACCCATAACCCATCAACCACGCCAGTATTTCCGACTGCCTGCCTTCAGAATGCCATCCTGAGATCAAGAGATAGTTTGCAAAGTCAACTTCGTTTTCGATTGAAGATGAGTTGCACAAAGAGATCGTTTTGCTTTATTGGCCGGGGGTGTCAAACTCATTTCACATTGTGGGCCACATACGGCCTCGGTAGATGTCAAGTGGCCGCACCATTAAAAATTATACCATACTCTGCTATAAATAACCAAAATAATATGTCTTTCCTTTGTTTTGGTCTAAAGATGAACAAGAACACTAGGAAAATGTTGAAATTTAATGAACATATCTTTTACAAAACATTTCATAAAGCACCAAATATTTCCTTAGACAAATGTGCAATTTACTTTTATCATTCACATATATGCATTGCAACTGATCCCATTGACTGTACAAAGGCACAAAACCTGAACAAGTAATTGGTCTTGAAAAATATAGTAATGCACTTTTAAGATTAAACGAGATTTATAAAGAAATTAATTTTTAAACCATTTACACGAGCATATAAAATCTAAATGTAATCCCTGCCTACACCTTACAAACTAAGGAGAATGCTATAATATGTGTAAAGAATAAAGTATTAACGTCCTTGATAGCGTCTGCTGTGTTGGGTCTGTCTCAGTGACAGACTGAAGCTGCTGTTGTCTTCTTGTCTGATCAAAACAATGTTGTCTTTTCCTCTGATCAAAACAGTGTGTCCCTCTAGCGGATATTCCATGAATTGCACCTTATTAAAAATATTCATTCTGTGTCTTTGTGCATTTTTTCACTTTTAAATTATCCTACGGCCCTTATCAAACCTCCTTGCGGCCCGGTTCCGGCCGTATGTGATACACCTCTGATGTATAGTAAGGCGTTTTATCCCGAAAATAACGACCATGTATAGTAAGGCATTTTAACCCAAAAAAAAAGACCATGTATAGTAAGGCTTTTTTTGCTGAAAAAAACGACCATGTATAGTAAGGCGTTTTCAGACGAAAAAAACGACCATGTATAGTAAGGCGTTTTCAGACGAAAAAAACGACCATGTATAGTAAGGCGTTTTCAGACGAAAAAAACGACCATGTATAGTAAGGCGTTTTCAGACGAAAAAAACGACCATGTATAGTAAGGCGTTTTCAGACGAAAAAAACGACCATGTATAGTAAGGCGTTTTCAGACGAAAAAAACGACCATGTATAGTAAGGCGTTTTCAGACGAAAAAAACGACCATGTATAGTAAGGCGTTTTCAGACGAAAAAAACGACCATGTATAGTAAGGCGTTTTCAGACGAAAAAAACGACCATGTATAGTAAGGCGTTTTCAGACGAAAAAAACGACCATGTATAGTAAGGCGTTTTCAGACGAAAAAAACGACCATGTATAGTAAGGCGTTTTCAGACGAAAAAAACGACCATGTATAGTAAGGCGTTTTCAGACGAAAAAAACGACCATGTATAGTAAGGCGTTTTCAGACGAAAAAAACGACCATGTATAGTAAGGCGTTTTCAGACGAAAAAAACGACCATGTATAGTAAGGCGTTTTCAGACGAAAAAAACGACCATGTATAGTAAGGCGTTTTCAGACGAAAAAAACGACCATGTATAGTAAGGCGTTTTCAGACGAAAAAAACGACCATGTATAGTAAGGCGTTTTCAGACGAAAAAAACGACCATGTATAGTAAGGCGTTTTCAGACGAAAAAAACGACCATGTATAGTAAGGCGTTTTCAGACGAAAAAAACGACCATGTATAGTAAGGCGTTTTCAGACGAAAAAAACGACCATGTATAGTAAGGCGTTTTCAGACGAAAAAAACGACCATGTATAGTAAGGCGTTTTCAGACGAAAAAAACGACCATGTATAGTAAGGCGTTTTCAGACGAAAAAAACGACCATGTATAGTAAGGCGTTTTCAGACGAAAAAAACGACCATGTATAGTAAGGCGTTTTCAGACGAAAAAAACGACCATGTATAGTAAGGCGTTTTCAGACGAAAAAAACGACCATGTATAGTAAGGCGTTTTCAGACGAAAAAAACGACCATGTATAGTAAGGCGTTTTCAGACGAAAAAAACGACCATGTATAGTAAGGCGTTTTCAGACGAAAAAAACGACCATGTATAGTAAGGCGTTTTCAGACGAAAAAAACGACCATGTATAGTAAGGCGTTTTCAGACGAAAAAAACGACCATGTATAGTAAGGCGTTTTCAGACGAAAAAAACGACCATGTATAGTAAGGCGTTTTCAGACGAAAAAAACGACCATGTATAGTAAGGCGTTTTCAGACGAAAAAAACGACCATGTATAGTAAGGCGTTTTCAGACGAAAAAAACGACCATGTATAGTAAGGCGTTTTCAGACGAAAAAAACGACCATGTATAGTAAGGCGTTTTCAGACGAAAAAAACGACCATGTATAGTAAGGCGTTTTCAGACGAAAAAAACGACCATGTATAGTAAGGCGTTTTCAGACGAAAAAAACGACCATGTATAGTAAGGCGTTTTCAGACGAAAAAAACGACCATGTATAGTAAGGCGTTTTCAGACGAAAAAAACGACCATGTATAGTAAGGCGTTTTCAGACGAAAAAAACGACCATGTATAGTAAGGCGTTTTCAGACGAAAAAAACGACCATGTATAGTAAGGCGTTTTCAGACGAAAAAAACGACCATGTATAGTAAGGCGTTTTCAGACGAAAAAAACGACCATGTATAGTAAGGCGTTTTCAGACGAAAAAAACGACCATGTATAGTAAGGCGTTTTCAGACGAAAAAAACGACCATGTATAGTAAGGCGTTTTCAGACGAAAAAAACGACCATGTATAGTAAGGCGTTTTCAGACGAAAAAAACGACCATGTATAGTAAGGCGTTTTTAGACGAAAAAAATGACCACGTATAGTAAGGCGTTTTTATCGGTAATAAAAAAACGACCATGTATAGTAAGGCGTTTTAACCCGAAAATAACGACCATGTATAGTAAGGCATTTTAACCCAAAAAAAAGACCATTTATAGTAAGGCTTTTTTTGCCGAAAAAAACGACCATGTATAGTAAAGCGTTTTTAGACGAAAAAAACGACCATGTATAGTAAGGCGTTTT
>NW_017805742.1:853063-989681 GCF_001891065.2 Hippocampus comes
ATTTTAACCCAAAAAAAACGACCATGTATAGTAAGGCGTTTTTAGCGGAAAAAAACGACCATGTATAGTAAGGCGTTTTTAGCCGAAAAAAACGATCTTGTATAGTAAGGCGTTTTAACTAAAAAAAAAACGACCACGTATTGTAAGGCGTTTTTAGCCGAAAAAAACGACCATGTATAGAAAGGCATTTTAACCTGAAAAAAACGACCATGTATAGTAAGGCAAAAACGACCATGTATAGTAAGGCGTTTTTATACGAAAAAAAACGACCATGTATAGTAAGGCAAAAACGACCATGTATAGTAAGGCGTTTTTATACGAAAAAAAACGACCATGTATAGTAAGGCAAAAACGACCATGTATAGTAAGGCGTTTTTATACGAAAAAAAACGACCATGTATAGTAAGGCAAAAACGACCATGTATAGTAAGGCGTTTTTATACGAAAAAAAACGACCATGTATAGTAAGGCAAAAACGACCATGTATAGTAAGGCGTTTTTAGCGCACTTGAATGCACCATTTGACTCCTCTCGCCTTCCTTACACGAGGAAGTGATGCTTTCTCGGGTAGACGAGGAAGTGATGCTTCCTCGTGTTGCTTTCCATTGTGAGCAGACGTGTTCACTAAACATTTTTATTTTAAAAAGAGTATGGTTTCGGTTCTTGAGCAATTCGGCTTTCGAACAGCCTTCTGGAACGGATTATGGATGAAAACCGAGGTTTGACTGTATATGCATTGCAACTGATCCCACTGACTGTACAAAGGCACAAAACCTTTAGTAATTGGTCTTGAAAAATATAGTAATGCACTTTTAAGATGAAACGAGATTCATAAAGAAAGGAATTTTTAAACCATTTACACGAGCATATAAAATCTAAATGTAATCCCTGCCTACACCTTACAAACTAAGGAGAGTGCTATAATATGTGTAAAGAATAAAGTAGTATTCACATGCCCTTGATAGCGTCTGCTGTGTTGGGTCTGTCTCAGTGACAGACTGAGGGTGCCGTTGTCTTCTTCTCTGATCAAAACAATGTTGTCTTTTCCTCTGATCAAAACAGTATGTCCCCCTAGCGTATAATCCATGAATTGCACTTTATTAAAAATATTCATTCCGCGTCTTTTATGCATGTTTTCACTTTTAAATGATCCTGCGGGCCTGATCAAACCTCCTTGCGGGCCGCGGGCCGTATGTTTGACACCCCTGTTCTTGGCGATCGGGAATAAAGTGCAAATAAAACACCCATTACGCACACTACCAAAACGTGCAAGCCAACTTTATTCATTGTTTCAAGATGCTTTGTTGATCAGGGCAACTCCGCTGGAATAGTTGAGACGTAAGTCTCGTCTGGATGCTTGCGGGGTGCTCTCTGCTGGTCCCAACGGGGCCGGGGGCTGAAGAACCTGCAAAACCCAAAGGATCACGGTGGAATCAAACAAGTCAATTCCTTGGTCTGTCTGTGTCAGACACGTGAAAAAGAGAGAGCGGCATAGAGAGGGAGGGAGGGATATATATATATATATATATATATATATAGCTACAGCTACGATTGGTTCAGATGGAGAAAAAAAAATGCATTTGCATACCAGGCCAGTAAAGAGAGAGAGAGAGAGAGAGAGAGAGGAAAATGACAGAGCCGGCTCTCATCGTTCACTTCAAAGAAACGGCTCTTTGTACCGGCTCGTTCGCGACCGACACATCACTCGTGCGTACTTGTTTACGAGCACGCTCTGGGTTAGTGCACATTCTTTGTCATGAGACGTTCTTTGAGAGTGACAGTCACCGCGTGAGGACACGCATGCGAATGTTCGCTTCGTTGCCAGTTAGGGAAGTGGATCGTGTTTGTGTGCCTGTATTTGTGAGTGCCTGTGCGTGCGTGTGTGTTCTTGTCTTTCTGTCTTAGTGTTGTATAACCTCGAACGCTAACATTTCCCCCATTTGATATACAGCGTTGCCTCTATATACGAGTGCCATGATGTCATTTGTTTTTCGAGATAGAAGCTGTCACTTGCCCAATTTTTTTTTATGGGGATGCGAAGAAAATTCAATGCACTTCAAACCTCCGCCACTAGGCGGCTAAAGCACACTTCACAACATCCAGGCACCAAACATTCACATTGGTTTCTTTGCAATGGGAGGCCAGTTGGTCGTCAAGGAGAGACTATGGCGATACGAATGACACTCGTATGTCAAGGCACTGATGTAAATGCATTTTGTTTTTATGTGTGTGTGGGCGCGGCGGTCAAGCACACGCAATGTGTGTGTGACAGCGTGTACAAAGTTGAGTGCACATTCACACATTCTTGACGACATGAGCTGTCGCGGAGCTGAATTTGTGTTTTTCTTCCGAGTGTGGCACATACGATATATTGCCTGTGTTTTTTGGCCTGTATTTCTCTCATAGGGTGGGGCCAATGGGGTGGTGGCCCAGGACATACACCTGAACGAGGGGGTCAGTCACTTCCCCCACCCCCATCCGATAAATTTGCTGGAAACAAAACAGACCACAATTATTTGCAAATATTTTCAATCTATATGAATACACTACAAAACGGATATTATTTCATGTTCAACCTGGAAGTGTCACAAAAAGCCATTCCCTTGATCGGCATTCATTTTATTATTATTTTTTAAACGCACGTTTCAATCAAACTTAATTGGTTTTGCGCGCCCTGTGCGTGTCTGTGAACTGTGATGTTCCTTTTGTTCCCACTTTGGCCTCTTAGAGGCAGTGTGGTGCACATATGCATATAACACACCGATAGTACATTGGTTAAATGACTGAAAGACACAGACGGAGAAGAAGAAATCAGCCAGTTTGGTGCAAGAAAGCACGAAGATTATGTTTAGGTCGAAGGCGTCTCTGAAAGTAATCATAAAATAAAATGAAGATGGAAACAGAGACAAAGAGGAGTGCTTCATTGAAGGGGAGGAGTGACTGTAAACAATGAAAAAAACAATGAACTACTCTCTGCTAATACTGTAATTACTCTTTGGTTCAGTGATGACAAAGCATTCATGAATCTCTTACTGCCTTCTTAAGAAAAAGTCAAGTTTCATCTAAAGTGCTCCGGCATTTGTGCTAAAAATGCGGCCGACCATCCTGGCAGTCAGTTTTGCCTTTTCTTCGCAAACGCCAATATGCTCATAAACGTAAATATTGTTGATTAGTTTTGATCAGATCAGGACAATAGTCCTACATTAGTAGTCATCAGAAGTCAGATTTGCAGGGCTACGACGTCGGAGTGAAATTAACGTGATTGTCATCTAATGTAAATTCACGACTGTCTGTTCGGGCAGGGCACTTTACAATGAAACCTGGAACTCGTGCGATTAATCGCGATTAATTTTTTAAATCGTCGGACACCCCAAGTTCAAACGGATGAACGTTGTAGATGTTTTTGTGTATGTCTTGCAAATCATTGTATTCTGTTTTTATTGACGCTTTAACAACGCCCCAACTTCACTGTCTGTTGTGTCAATTGTGGTGTGGCAAAATTTATGCCAGAGAGCGGTAAATCAATTGTGCAATTGAACACCCATTCTTTTCATCATCGGTCTGTGTAACTGAGTTTGTTGGTGTGTGTTCTGGTCTTTTTGTTTTTGTGTGGCTCGACAGTACAGTACCTGTGTGTGTGTGTGTGTGTGTGTGTGTGTGTGTGTGTGTGTGTGTGTGTGTGTGTGTGTGTGTGTGTGTGTGTGTGTGTGTGTGATAGAAATACATTGAGAGCATTGGTGCACACAAATTCTTGTCCCGCATGAGTTTGTTTGAGACCCTGAGGTTTTGTGCGAGTGCTCTTATCCTCTTCTCTTTGTGTGACTTCTTGCCTTTTACCATGCGGGCAAAAAAAAATGCAGACATGCTAGGATAAGCTTCTTTTCACCTTATTAGAATGTATGCATATGTTTTTGCATGGGTGTGTGTGAGTATGTGTGTATATGTGTGTGTCTGTTAGGCATGCACACACACACGGTTTCCATTACTGGGACCGGCGTGGTTCCCTCGGCCCGACCACAAGCCTCCTGTCTCCACTGAGGCTCCACCCAGCTCCGCCACAGACTTCCCAGAAAAGAACAGCGTCTAATTAAAAAAAAAAAAAAAATACACACACACATACACAACTTTAATTACATTCATCCCTCTCTCATACATGTATACATGCGCATGTACAGTAAATCTATATCAAAAAGTGTAGACAAACAATTCCGTGTGCACCAAAGCCTGCACTTTTCACCTTGCTGAGCGGCGCATCGTCTCCTGTGATCGTCCACCGCATCCCTCAAATATTCTGTTTGACCAAAGCAGATTCGAAATGGTGCAAGAAGCAAACATGAGCATGCGCGTGTAATCAAGTGATTTGCATTGTGGCGAATGGTATCATAGAGTGATGGGCAGCAAAGATGGAGAAAGTAGACTCTTGAGGAATGGAACCGACACACAAGTTGCGTGTTAAGCTTTATCGATGAAAAAAAATGTTTCACAAAACAATTCGCAAATGATTCAAAATATAATATTTAAAACATCAAATGTGATTTTTTTTTTTGTTCCCCAATTAAAAAACAAATTCGAACAAAAAGATACATAACATAAATGAACAAATACACACAAAAAAAAAACCAAAATGAAAATAAATTGCAGCCAGCCATCTTTTTCCACTCCCAGGAAATGCGCAATCGCATCAAAAGTAAACAAGCTCAGCTCAAATTCCAATTTGCTTCAAGTGAGAGGGATTTATAAAATAAACCCAAGTATTTGTATACACATGCAATCTCCTTTTTGGTTTTGTCCTCACATTCATCGCTCACCTCCTCGTCAATGTGCAGGAGGGGCTCCAGGCACAGTGCGCGCCGTTGTCCTCCCTCCCAGGTGTTCTCACTCTCAGCCACGAAGGAGGTCTGCCGGTCTCGTTGCGCTTAATGAAATTCCCCCCGGATGACGCTGCCGTGACCCCGTGTGACCTTTTGAAAGGAGAAAAAAATCCGATGACAAAGACGATAAACAAATTGAAAAGTGTTGAGCCCGTTTTGTGCCACTCTTCAAATTGTGCCTCGCTTCAGTGGGGCAAATTGGCAATTGGGAAATGTTGTATGCGCTCGCACTCGTCTAAACACAGCATTCAGATTAAGATTGCGTTTGTGGAATCTAAAACTGATAAATCCACCTGTTTATTTTTATTTTATTTTTATTATTTTTGAATCCATCTAGGGGGCGGCTATTTCGCCTCGTACGGCCAAATTGCTGTCGACTGGAAATGACATCACAGTGCGGAAGGGTTCACTTTGAGAATGTCACATGACCAAGCCCGACAGACAGGTGAGTCGTGATTGGTTGTTAGCTGAGCCTTAAGTTCTGTGATGTCATTTTTAGTCAATGTGAAAACATTGTGATGCAACTCCCAAGAAAAGTGGCCAAGAAAGTGCCCTCCCCACATGCCCACACCCCACACCACCACATACACACACAGACACACTTTATATTTTTTAATTTATATTTGGATATGTCATTATCTACATTTTTACATTTCTGTCTAATATTTGTACCCAATTTTTTTTTAATGTCGGAAAATATTTTGTTTGTGTATTCAGCAATATATTTGTAATATTTTTGACTAGTACTTTTTTTATTGTAATATGTTTGTATTGTTTGGATTTGTGTATTTTGTTTAAAAAAATAAAAATAAAAAGAGCAGTAAAGCCACAGAAATCTTTCTTTTTCTTTTTCTTTTTTTTTTATGTTTGACTCTGCAACATGTGAACCGCTTTTCTATTCTTATTTTTTGTTTTTCCACTAGGAAAGTTTTGTATCTTGTCAACATTGCTGGCCACAAATTAATGTGAGTCGTATGTGTGTGTTTGTAGCTCCGATTCTAAGCTAAGAAAGTACAGACAAACACAGCCAGAGAGGATTTAACCTTTACTGCATGTGTCTCATTCAATCACATCACAAAGAGTTGGAAGGCGGCCGCACGAGTGAACAAAGGATGACAAATGACAAAAAGACCCCAATGTGCGTGCGTGTGTGTCTGTCACACCGCCTTTGAGTGACCCCAAAAAAATGGCGGGTGAGGTCACGCAGTTCATTAGCGTCTCAACAAATGAGCTTGGGCCCGTGGAGGCTTTGAGAGGATGAGACAAGTGTCTGACGACGACTTGGACGCGCTCCTTCCGCCAGATGAAGGGCAAGGCCGCGCCAGGACGCGCAGCCACGGGAATGTTTGGAAAGCCGATGAGGTGTCGGGGTACGCGGTCACATTTGATACCCGACCCATCTTAACTTTCACGCTCATCTCAACATGTCACCAGAAAAACATCATCCATGGATGTTCTGGTCGCAGATTGAAGTAGCACTTTGTAATATTTGGAAACAGATGGAAAATTTCCATCACTGATAGTTTACTTGCCTGATATTGTAATTGGTATATTGGAATGAAACCACAATAGGGTCATGGCATAGATTTGTGGGAGGGGCTAAAAAAAAAAAAAAAAAACTTGTGAATTTAGCGAATTTCCTCAAGGCTTTTTGTTTCCTCTGTGTTTTTCATCTTTGAATTTTTATTTCCTGTCCAGTGAGCCAGCACACTCACGGACACGTGACATGAACATTTTGCATGCATGTGTGTCGCACACTTTGGTCATCTTTTTTTTTTTTTCCCCCCCATCACAAACAAAAGCTGCAGCACATTAACGCTTGAACGTCCACCAATCCGATTAGCTTCCCGCTAATACTTTTCTTCTGTTTTGTTCTTCTTCTGGTCCCCATCTTGTTTGAACCGCTTCAAGAGGCGGATATTCTGCAGAGATCATTCGCATTCCTACATGTGCCACTGAAGGATATATGATGACAGCAAAAACACTAAAGAATGAATGTCTGTGTGTGCGTGTACGTACGCAGAAGCTGTATCGTGATCGATTTCTCTGGGGGGGGGAAATCCCTAAATAAAAATAAATTCACCGTTTCATGATGCTGTCGGCATTGTTGGGAAACATGATATTGCTTTGTTACTTTATTCCAATACTAGATATCGATTATCATCTAATCGCGGTATCATAATTGTCACAAAATGTGCTGATATTCTTTGATGGATTTCTTCTAGAATATTGATTGATGACAATGGCTGTATCATGATACTATCTCGATTGTTATCCAGTCAGTTGTCTTATATTTTGGGGGAAATGTCGCTATAATATCATATATTTTTCTTCCCTTTGTATTTAGTCTCGTACAATTCCGTATCATGATACCAGTGGCCCCCCCACCTGGTCTGGAGGAAACGTTCTTGCTTTCCTCCCCCTTTTGTGTGTGTGTGTATGTGTGTGCTCTGATGTAGTCCAATAAAAAGTATGTTGGTGTAAGTGGATCCAAAGTGCTGCTTTAAGACTTTTCCAGACTCGGCCACAGCGTCGTGCCAGCGGTCCATTTGATGTGGACCACTGCTGCCAATTGAAGGATTCCTCTTTTTGCCTTTCCGTCCTCAGGATCAAAGCTAATCTATTTGACTGGGGCCTGCTGTCGCCACGACAACCAAGATCACAGACAGGAAGCTTCACGGATGCTTGTCATCAACAATGACACCACTCTGCAGCCGCGGACCCTCCGAGAACAAGCGCCCACCCCCCTCACACACACACACACCCGCCACCATGTTAGTGTGCATGTGGGCGGTGGGGGTAGTGGGGGGGGGGGTTAATTCCACAAAGTACACCTTCTTCCGGTCTTTGCATGTGTGTGCGTGTGTGTGTTCTGCTTGACAAGGCATGTGTGTGTATGTGGTCCATCTGGATGTCGCCAAGTTTTTTTTTTTTAATATGTTCAGTCAAACACAAGGGAAAAAGTTGTTTTAGTCAAACCTGAATCATCACTATTCTTCAACTTTTTTCAAAATGTAGTCAAAGTCTCCTGTAATTAGTGTCTCCTCAAAGCGAAGCATTTTTATTGCTGTAGTAACTTGCCGATGCTGGCGTGGTAGAGCGATATTTGGGAGGGAAAAAAAAATCACAATACAATTTTTTGGGGGACAAATTAGATGTAAAGTGGTTGTCGAAAGAAAACCGTGATGCACTATCACAATATGCTTCTTGTTTATCTCAGTCGTAACAGGACACAGCAATTACAGGCTAGTTGATATAGAAGAAAAGCTTGTTATACAGTAATTTCTATTCAGGGTGATTGTATCACGATACAGTTCTAATCGATGGATCTAAAAATCAAAAGTGTCCTAATGCAGCATGTAAATTGCTGTAGTGTAAGTAAACCCCAATACAGTATTATCACAATGTGGTTCAAGTGATACCACTGGTATCATGATACTGCAATCATTGGTGTATTGAAAGAAAATCACAACACATTTGTTGTTGTTTTATACAATGGAAAACAGTATAAAAGAAAGCTCTTACCTTGTCATCTTGATTTGTGCTGTAATCGACCTGTTATAATCACAATAATTTTCCAATGTTAATCATAGTACCAGCATAAAATAATAACCAATTAAAAGAAAATAACAATATGAAAATACATTTCGAATGATACCGATAGTATCATGATACGACGATAACTGATAAAGAAAAAAATTAATCCGGTATTGTTGCATATTTTTCAGACGATAGATAGAATATCATTCGACAGCGATTGATTGATGTATTGAGAGGAAGCAATGGTCGCGGCATTGCAATGTGTTCCCAGCGATATCAATAGTATTGCAAGAATTGAAGTTTGCTATTTTTCCATTGATACAGGAATTTCTTGATTTATTGTTATACATTGCTATCGACAATAGAATCACGATACAGGTGCATCAGTTCAACGATGACATGTTTCAAGGCTGACAGATAAAATGTATGGTGTCCCAGAAGGGTCATGAATAATGGTTGGGCATCGTTTAAAAGAGAACCTGAACTTTACTTCTGGGTCCCTTTGATTCTCGATGCCCACATATGAGGTTGGGAATGTTGGTGGTCAGACAAAGCAGCATTGTGCCCATGTGCTATCTCAGTAAGTATGTGTGGCGTTAGTGTACGGGCGGTCAACCAGGATGGGGAGAAAAAAAACAAAACAAAACTTCCAAGTCGCCATTTGTTATTTTTATTTGTTATAAGTGTCCAAATGCAGACAACGACAAAAAAAACACATGAAAGGAAGAAGTTTTAAATAGTTGTTGTTGACTGTAATGACTTTTCCATTGTTGCCCCCATTGTGCGTAATGTGTGTAATTAGCAGCGCGGCAATAAAACATTGCTGTCGCTGTGAGCAGAACTAAAATAACACAAAATCTTTTTATATATATATAAATATAAAAACCATTTCGACAGCCTGCGGTGGCTAAGTGGAGGGGGTGGGGGGGCCACAGCTTGAAGAAATGAGGCCAGACAAGTGCTGCTGTCGCAAAACCTGCTGGGAAATGTAGTTCAAGGCATGTGAGTACCTGACTCGCATGTATGTGTTTTCATAAAAATCAAAGACAATTCCGTCTTCAGTGAACTAAATGTTTCTAAAGGCAGTTACTCCTTCGGTGAACACGACGTACATAAGCTAGCATACGTTTTGGTCAACAAGGACTGTCTCTCAGGTGAAACTTTCGGACGTGTTTTCATAGTTCAGTACTTGTTTTTGTCAACATCATTGAGAAATTGCTCTTCGGTGTTTTCAGAGATATCGAAGACAACAAATCTAAGAAACCCAAGAAACTATTCAGTATTCATTGAGCGAATTGGAATCTACTATAAGTTTCTATTACATTTAAGCTAATGAATACGTTTTAGCGTACATCAAAGACATCCTAGATTTCAAGGAACCTTACATACTTTTTCATAAACTTTTAGAAGAATTTTACATTTGAACCGAGCAAATGTGCTGTACCAGTTTTTTTATTTAAAACAAACAAAAAAAAAATTTGCATCTTCAGTCGTTTCAAGAAGTCGTTCTCTAGCGTGATTTGGGGGACGTATGTCAAACTCTGGGGAACTCTCAAGAAAAAAAAAAGTTTCCAATGTGTACACGAGGGCTGTAAAGATACACTCCGTCGGAATGGGGGGAATTGTGTGACTTCATGCATTTTTCCATTTCCAAGTGTCGATGCGAAGAAGAACATCAAGGAGACATCAGCGACACATCTGTTTCTTGTTTTCTCAAGTTGGATTTCCCTCCGCCAAACCTTCCATCTTCCTTGATGACTTGATTGTTTACCTGCTCCTAAAACACGTTTGTCCCCTAATCCTTTCTCCTCTTTTCTCTCTTTTTTTTTTCCTTTTCTTTTTTGGGTGGACTTTTTCCTGACTTTTCCACGAGGCACAAAGCAGCCTGTAGATCATCTGGTTCCTTTTGCGCCTGCGGTTGCAACAGTGAGAAGGCCACATCAAAGCTGGCTGTCAGAGAGCCCGCAGAAGACGACGACGATGACGAAGAAATCGAAGAGGGGGAGGGAAAAATCTGGGACAAATTCTGGTGCCTCACACACACACACACACACACACACACACACACACACACACACACTCGTAATGTGTCTGCATTGGTGGAAACTCTGGAAGAAAGGATGGCTCCCATGTTTGGGCTTGGCATCGACAGATTTGGGGTGACAGTTTGAATGTCGTCGAAGACAAAAAAAAAAAGAAACATTCAAGATTCTGAATTGTCTTTCACATTCTAAAAATATAGATAAAATATTAAAAAAATGTCCCCGAGATGTGAGCTGAGCCATAGGGGTGGCCAGAGAGTGACCATGGGTGGCCAGGGTCCAACCTGGCCACCATGTAGCTCAGCCCCTGGGTTTAGGCATGTAAAAATAATGCATTTCCTTTTTTTTTTTTTTTTGCCTGTTATTGAAACATTCATACGCTTAGCATTTCGCTACGATAGCTTTTTCATCGACCAGAATCCTGTGTGAGTGGTTAGCTCCAGCAGCAGCAGCCAATATCGATCCAGATTTCAAAACACAACATTGTCTTTGATTTTTTTTTAAATAAAAACAAAATAATAATGATTACATTTTTGTTTAAGATTAAAAATCTTTTCTGCACCATCAAAAATATACTTTTCGTTGTTTGATTTGAATCATGTGATATATAATTTGAAATTAGAATTGTATCATTTTATATGGAGCAGGTTTATGTGTAAATAAATAAAACCAATGATAGCTATTATATCTATTGTAATAAATTAAAATGAACGAAAATTTAAAATTGAGCAAAATAAAATACATCTCAAAAACTCACATGAACACGTGTTTAAATAAAAAATATATAAAAAATAAAATAAAATTGTAAAAATGTAGAGCGGTATAAAATTTTATTATTTTTTATAAAACATTTTTAAAAAGTTAAAAGTTACAGATAAAAAATATATATACTTAATTATATGCAATTAACTGCAAAATGTTAAGATTAAAATGCATATATATATATATATATATATATATATATATATATATATATATATAATTTTTTTTTTTTTTCTTGCATCATAGATGCTACTGTATGTGACTATACGGTATTGAGAGAGGAAAATGAAAGCCTCAGCGGAGGTAATGACAGAGTTGCGGGGGTGCATGAAAAGGACGCACACGCAAACATCAAGAGAGGCATGAAGATCAAATGTTTTCGGGGGCGTGCTGGTATGTTTTGACCTTCGAGCAATTTAGCTGTTTGTCAAGTTCAAAAAAAAAAAAAAAAGACAAGTAGAAGAAGAAGCGTGAGCGTACCTGCCGCTCAGCGCTGCTCTTTATGTTGTGCCGGGACACGTTGGGAGCCGTGTTAAAAGCCCGCCTGTTATATGAAGAACAGATGAAAGCGATGCGGGCCCCAGCGAGATGTTTCGTCACTTCCAAAAGCTGCCAAGAATTGTTTCTCCTCATGATAGAATAAACATATGCAAGATGTGCTGTTATTTTATTGTTTTTTAACACGCCTCGTTTCCTGATGAAAAAGAGGCAACTGCGACTCAAACTTGTCCTTGAAGTTTCAAAACGTGTGTTTACAAAAAAGTGTCTTTGATGTCAAAGAAAACATGAACCCTCAATTGTCTTTTGTCAATTTTGTCAATGTTTACCAGAAAGTGTGAAGTTCATTGAAGACACTTGAATCGTCTTCAAAATGGACGGAAGAAACGTGTGTCAGGCTCACCGAAGTTTAAATTGTCGGATGATTACACAATATGAACTTCATCAAGGACTTTGAAAATATTTTTGATGTTTGCGATCAAGAATGTTGCTCTCAAACTCTCAATTAGCTTTGTTGTAAACATTAAATCTGTGGTGAAAATGTGAGGGCCATTGAAGACTAAATCGTCTTCAAAATTTATGGAAAAGGGCACATTGGGTCTTTGATGTTTACAAAATGTTCGGGTCATAAAATATTTGGAAAATTATTTTTGATTTTGATTTAAGAATACATTGTCTTCGTTACGTGAAAGCTAAATTTAGCTTATTGAAGGCTCAACGGTCTTTAGTCTTTAGGAATGCATGTTAGGGATCAATGAAAACTTTTAATTTGTTTCGATGTTTAAAAGGAAACATATGCAACAAAGGTTTATGAAAACGATGCTAGTTTGAAGAAATAGTCTCAGGTTTTGATGAAAACGTATGCTAGGTTTGTTATATGCTACGTTGTACATTGAAGACTGATGTTTACATAGAAAGGATATGGTGGCTTCACGCAAGTTTACGAAAAGCCTCACCAAATGCTTTTCATGAAAAAGTATGCTAGCTTAGTTGTATGTTAGCCCAGCTGACTTCGCACAGTTTTCGGGGTACATCCTGAACTGGTTGCCAGCCCATCGCATCTTCGGTTCCTTTCATTGTCTTCTCAATCGTCTTTGATGTTGATGTAGTGCCACCAAAGACTCTAAATCATAAATTTGCTGTGTTTGTTCTCAATTGAAAACAGCGTCAACGCTCGCTAAGATGGCGGTTGTCTTTCCCACTCCCGCGCGCGTTGCAATCTGCCGAGCAGGTTTCGCAGACTCGGATTTGCTCCGATTGCTCCCACGTGTTTTCCGGCGGGTTCTCGCAGGATGGCATAGCGTCAGCTAGCGTGTTGGCCGCGTTGCAGCGGCCCGACACGGAAGGAGCCGAGGCCACCAAAGCCACAAGAATCCCGACTGTGTCGCCGCAGTCCGGTCCAGGCTTCTTTTAGATACCTCAAAGAGTTGCGCTGTGTCATGGATTTCTATGAATGCGAAGGACTTGACATCCTCTACTGTGTGTCCTTGACCGCTTGGAACGTTTAAGCTGCACCTAACATGTTTGGAGTGTGGGGACGGGGGGGGAGGCTGCTCGCAACTTTGATCACATTGTCGCCTGCAGCTTATTTCACTCACAGTTACCGCAAAATGATTCCATCTTAGCTTTATGGCTGGATCAAATTTGTCTTTGATGAAGCTAACATATATTTTGTTTACGTTAAAGTCTGAGCTGTATTGATGTTGGTGGGAACAAAAAACATGTGCTTATTTGCTTTTTCAAAGGCGAGATTTTGGGGGATTTTTGTAAAAAAGAAAAAAAAAATCTTTCAAAATTGTCTTTGATGTTCACAAAAAATTGTCCTGAAAGACACAATTGCATTTAACCTTTTCATGCACTGATAATGATAATCTGTAACCTGATACATAACATGATAAGCCATCCACTGTAGTGACCGTTGTCCCTGAAAGAGTTAATGTTCACCTAAACAAAAAAAAACATATATATATATATATATATATATATATATATATATTGAAAACTCAAAGGTTTGTCTCAGCTATGAAAAAAAAAAACATTGGACTTTGGCATTTTTTAAAATTTCATGAATCATTTAATCACCAAACTTTGTTACTGGTCTATTGTTTTTTTGGGGGGGTGGGCGGGGGGGTTCCAAACTATGTTCACTTGTTTTTTTGTTTGCTGGCTGATTTGTTTTTGCTTGCTTTTAATATGCTCCAACGTGTCTTTGATGTCTACCAAAACATTGATTCAATTTAATTCACTGAGCCGAATTCTCTGCCCAAAGCGACGTCGTTCCACCATCCCGTGTTGATGTGATTAATACAAAACAGCAACATGGAAAAAAGGCTGATAAACTGTTTCCCCCAGAGAAGATGGCACCCCCCACCCCTCCCAGAAAAAAAAATGCCCTGAGTGTCATCTTCATGCATTTTCTTCTAGCGCACTTACCGCCCCCTCCCAGCTTCCATTCTCCCATCATTCCCGCCCACTTGTGCACTTTTGTCAGGGCCAATTCATCACGGGATGACACGCTGGCTGTTTTATTCCGCAAACGAGAGGAGTCCTCATTGCACATGGGACACATGTTTACCCCATGAAAAGTTTTGGCTTAGGCCACGCCATCCGTCTCTCTCTCTCTCTCTCTCTCTCTCTCTCTCTCTCTCTCTCTCTCTCTCTCTCTCTCTCTCTCGCTCTCTCTCTCTCTCTCATCCTATCTGGATCTCATTTAGCCTCGGCAGATGGGGGCCATGTTGAACTCGGAAAGATGGCCGTGCCTTTTCACTGTCACACTTTGGCTAAAGAGTTTCTTTTCCCTTTGCAGGAAGAAGGAACAAACGTGGATGGCGTGTTGGACAGAATGAGGGTCAAGTGGTGTACCAAACCACCGTCATCAGTCAGTGTGTGGGTTATTTTTTTGGTTTTGTTTTGGTTTTCTACCGTTTTCTTTCATGTTTAGGAAAACGTGGATGTTTGTACGACTCAAGACTCTAAAAGGTCTTTTAAAAGTATTTACCGTATTTTCCGCACTATAAGGCGCACCGAAAAGCATTCAGTTTTCTCAAATGCCGACAGTGCGCCTCATAATTCAATGCGCCTTATATATGGTTCGACATTCTGTTTTCTTAGACGAAGAATTGGAAATGTCCTGTAAAGCGCTTTGTTACAGCTGCCGTGGTTATGAAAGTGCGATATGAATAAAGCTGTATTGTATTATATTGTTATTCCTTTAATGTAACTCCATCTAGTGGATGCATAATGCAACTGCAGCCGCTATTTTAGCTTCTATTCTTTATATGATGTGCCCTATATCTGAAAACAGTTTTAAAATAGGCCATTCGTTGAAGCTGCGCCTTATACTCCGAAGCACCTCGTAGTGCGGAAAATACGGGAAGCTTTATGTAAGTCTAGTGGAAAAACGAAATTGTTTTGGATGTATACAAAACCTGTTCAATTTTAAATTGTTCAGATGTTTATGGATTCAGATGGTTCATTGAAAACGCAAAATTGTCTTTGATGTTTCGGGAACCACAAATGTTTGGTTCAAATTTTTTGGTAATGTGTACAGAAAAACAGGTCTAATGTAGAAGCTAAAGTGTCTTCTGTTTCCAAAAAGGTGTACCTTAAGTTCAATGAAGTCTCCTGCATCTAAACAATTATTACTTTAATTCATTGTTTATTACTTTAATTCAAGGCGCTACATTTTCTTTGATGTTAACAAAAGCTTGCATGTTTAAATCACTGAAGCCTAGAAATTGTTTTGGTGTTTTGATTTCATATTTGGAAACAATTTGTTCATTTAAGACGCTAAAAGGTCTTTGATGTTTGCCAAATGCGTATGTGAGGTTCACTGTAAAACTTCAATCGTCTTTGACCTTTATTAAAGCAAGAAAGTTATGTTATTGATTTTTACAAAAGAACGTATGGTTTGGCCGCGGAGCTTGTCTGGTGGGAAAGGAACAAATGTGCAGACTCGGGCTCAAGTGGTGTTCACAACTGTGAAAATCACTTTAGTGTTGTTGTGGGTTGTCTTTTTCTGACAGTTGCGTAATGTCAAAATGTAGCCAAAGCACAGCCTTTGTTTGCGCAAACACATTTTGAGGTCAGATAGCGAAGTGGCATGCAAAACAAAGGATTGCTTTGCGTGGTGCGCCTCAAGGCTTTGTCCTGGGGCCCAGGGGGTCTTAACCCATGACAGCAATTTAAAAGCTGGAATAAATCAACTTGAGTTTCGTCTTGAGAAACGAATAAATCATTTTTATGGATTTTTTTTTTTTTGCGAGCAAAAGTTCAGTCTTGTCATGAAAAAAACAAAAGTTGTAATTTTGGAAAGAAAATTTGTGGTTTTTTCCAGCTTAAATTTGTGATTTTTAAAAAAAATTTTTTAGCAGAGTCAAGTAAAAAGCTGTAATTTCATGAGACTACGTTGGTATTATTTAGGAGAAAATATTTTATGAGTATAAAAATCTAATCTTGTAACAGTAAAAGTTGTTTGTTTTCGGAAAAACACTTGAAATTTTAAGACAGGTTAAAATTTTACAACTGGTGTCGGTTTGAAAAAAAGTGTCATCGAGTACCATTAGACAGTACATTGCATGTCGGTTTGACAGTGGTGACAGTTTAACCCAGGGACAGATCATTTTTTGAAGTTGAGTGAAATGATCTGTTTGTCATTTCTGGCCTGGTGGGCCTTTCGCAATAAACACTTGAAAGAATGCATTTAGCCATCCTGACCTTTTTTTTTTTTTTTTTGCTGTGCGCGCTTGGTCACTCCCTCCTCATTTGGGCCATTCTTTTGCCGATGACACAAACGTCCTCGGGGAGCCATCACCAGACGCAAACACAAAACAGACAGCTCATACACGGACGGACGCTATTTACCGCCATTGGTTTTCTGAAGTGTTTGTGAGCCCATATGGGGATGATATCTTTTACACATTGATGTCAGTTTTTGATGCACTGAGGGATCGAAGGTCTCAGCCATTCGGTGTTGGTCTTCCCCTCCATCAACAGAGGGGTACCAACACTTTTGTCCACATGGGTTCACTGAAGATGAGTGTCAAGTGTCAGCTGACGCCATAGCCCCACCTTGCCGGCGATCTTTTTTGAACAAGGTGATGGAAGCGACAATTTTACAGGGGATGGAAGAATAAAGTATTTCGTGACCTTCCCGAGTTATCGTGGTGACCTGATAGTAAAATTAAGCTTTTTTTTTTTCCTTTCCGCCGCACAAAGAGGGTGCAGTGATGCTGTGACTGTGCAGGGGTCAACACACAAGAACAAGGCTCCCACTCTGGTCACGTCATGAATGCCCCTTCCGGCCTCCTTGCAAATCCCATCAGGGTGTTTGTCCGCATCCCGTTTTTTTCCGGGGGATCTGAAAGAGGAGGAAGAAGGGGTGGTGGAGGATTGAGTCACTGTGCCGGAGAAAGAGCACAGAGCGTGGAGCGGAGCGTCTTAAGCCTCCAAAGAGTGCAGACTCATTATTAGGGAAGATTATTTGATCAGCTTGAGGGAACTTTTTATTTGTATTTGCTTGAAATCCTTATTTCAAAGTAGGCTTAGGGTTTGAAAGTAGGGTTAAGATTTCAAAGTAGGGGTATGGTTTCAAATTAGGGTTAGCATTTCAAAGGAGGGTATCCAAGGATGGGTTCAAAGTCGGGTTAGGGTTTCAAGTAGTGTGAGGATTTAAAAGTAGGGTTGGGGTTTTTGTCCTGTCTGTCTTGATTGTGTTCCTACGGAGCCCCTAAGGGGACATGGAAGAAAACAAAATACTGCGTTCCCTCGCAAAGATTGCATTCCCTCGCAAAGAATGTGAGATATAGCAATCATTTTACTTTTTGTAAGGAGGCGCTTTTGTTTAAATGCACGATTTTGTACTTCCGGGTCAGCTTGGCTCATGTCCGCTTCACTCTCATGCACGGCTGATTGAGAGACGACCGTACTTCGGAAAGGAGAGAATCATGGAGGTGAATCGAGAACAGATTTAATGTCTTTGTATTTCAAACCAATTATCGAAGTAAAATTCAATGAAAGTCGCCAACGGGTGAAAACACGGCATGTTTGTTGTTTTCAGTTACCCGGAAGTACACTAAAGCCATGAAGAAAAGTTTGCGATATCTTGCAATCTTTGCGATGGATGCAAAATTTTTCCCTCGCAAATATTGCGAGATCTCGCAATCTGTTTTTTTTTTTAATGGCTTTGATGTACTTCCGGGTCATCGTTAAGGTAACTGAAAACAACAAACATGGCTTGTTTTCACCCGTTGGCGAGTTTTATTGACTTTTACTTTGATAACCGGCTTGAAATACAAAGTTTTCCAAGTAGAGGCCCAAAGTCATGTTACAGTTACGTTTTTGATGTTGTCAGGCTTTCATAGCAGGGTTCTGGTTTCAAAGTACGGTCAGACTTTAGAACGGTTGTGTTCGTTCATTCTCTCTGCAGTGCGATCTGCCTTCCTGTATTTTCCTTATGTTAAAAAACAAAAATATATATATATATATATATATATATATATATATATATATTTTTTTTTTAATACTAGGGGGAGGAGATAAAATGATTTCCAACTCATGAGTTGTTCGTAGCAATTTGCATCCAATTGACATTTTCACGTGGAGGACACACCCACGACCTCAAGCCTTTCCACGCCCACCCACGAGAAATGCTGCCAGGCTGCAGCTCAACATGCTCTCTCTTCCAGTCCAACAGTGAAGAGTTTGCTCAACTCAGCAGTTCCCTCTCGCCGTACGACACGCGGGATTTTATTTGATTTATTTCATGTCAAAAAGTAGCATCCATGTTGTCATCCAGCGCCACCATCTTGTTCGTTCTCGAAACCATCATGTGATGATAATTTTTCCCTTACTTTTTTTTTTTTGTTTTTGGTTTTTTTAACTTCACCTGAAAAAGCAGCAAACTCGGACGGGGCTTGTTGAAAAAAAAAAAACAGAAAGCAGTTCAAGTGTTTGACAAAGTTGCAGCTTTTGGAGCCGCAATGGACCCGGTTTTCCTACTCATCATTTCCTCCTGTTTCGGTAAGCAACTCGACGTACGTTGGCGTGTGCGCGCGCGTTTTGATCAGGAATTTGGGGTCACAAGATAAAATAAAGCACGTCCTCATCTTCATAACATACGAAGTGACATACAGCTACAAATAGCTAGAGAGAGAGAGAGAGAGAGAGAGAGAGAGAGAGAGAGAGAGAGAGAGAGAGAGCGAGAGAGAGAGATTAGATGTATTATTTACTAATATACTTTGTTTTACATGCAAATTTAGCTACAAATGGATCTCCACCAAAGCCTAATTTGGAACATTTTCTTCTCTATTTTTTTTTTATTTTAAAGAAAATCTTGTAAGAATGCATGGATCAATATTCTTCAAGAAAAGAAAACCCATGGGTTTATGAGAATAAAGTTGGATTAAAAAAAGGGAGGCAGGGGGCAGCTATATTTCAAGGAAATGTCAAGTAAAGTTATCTTATTTATTTTAATTAAGAAAATAATTGCAATCCTATCACAACAAACCTGTCGTCTGGGCTCAGCAACCTGGTGCTCGCTAGCACAAGGGTCACCCCAAGGGCCACATGAGCAGCCTGCAGACCCGTTAAAATCGCGTACAAGTGATGGGACATTGTGAATGCCTAGGAATGGTGTACAAGTTATCATTTGAAAATGTAATCACTCACAGAGATTTAGAGGAATGGGACTCTTGTGTTCTTGACAGAGTGCTGACTTGACATAAAGTGTAATTATTTGTTTGATACTTTTTTGAATCATTTTTGATGTGTCTTCTACAAACATAAGCTGGCTAATGGAGGTCATAATGACTTGATTTGTTGTCAAGCAGATATGAGATTTTGTATCTGTTTTGAAAGAACTGAGCACCTGTTGGTATGCCAGCCTCAAACAAGTTCATTTATTTGTGTGTGAGGAGGGGGCTGGGGGGGTTGCTAGTGATGTGGGTTGTTTGAAGTAAAAAAAAAAAAAAAAGGGGCCGGGGGGGGGGGGCAGTCTGAACGTGAGCAGCAGAGCATTGTGGGACTTTTCCATTTCAAGATAAAAGACGACTTTGTTGTGGGGGAAGAAACTTGAAGAAGTCAAGTGTCTTCTGCTCGCACTTGCCTTGATGACGGACGAGCGGCCGATGAGACAAGTCGATAATGTGAGGAAGTTCATGTGAAATTGTAGCTTTTCACTTCCCTGAGTCGCCATCAATCACTGTTATTAACACACTTTGATGGGGCAAAGCAGGCCAATTCTGTTTGCTTTGATGCTCAGTGCTGTGATGCCTTCAAGGGCATCGCTTCATGGAAATTGTGTACAAAACAAACTCTGATTAACTTGCTCCACTGATTTAAAAATAGGATTTCTTTTTAAATTAGTGTATAAATGGATTCTGAATGGTCTGGCTCATCGTTCTGGTGTGCTAATTTGATGGCATAGCTGTTATTTTATGGGGTAACAGTCATACTTTTCCAAGAACGGTCGTATTTTCAAAGGGGGGGTTGAAGTTAAGAGAATAAAGTGTTAATTTTACAACACAAAAGTGAGATTTTGAGAGCAGAATTTGATTTTTAAATAAAATTGTCAATTCATTTTCAACAAATCATCATCATTTTCATCGGCTAAAATGTCTTAAAAAAAAGAAAAAGTAAATTGTATCATAAAAAAGCTTTCTGGAGACTGAATGTTAATTTAAGATTGTTAATTTATTTTCAAAAATAGATTTGGGGGGGCTGCACTGTAATTTTAAGAGAATATAGCTGTAAATTTTGAAAAATAAACTACGTTTCAAAAAAAGTATTGTAAGACACTATTTGTATTTTTGTTCTAGTCATAAGGAAATAGTAAACATTTTAAGTCAGAATTTTCAACAAAAACTAGGTTTTGGTGTATTTTACCGGAATAATCAAATTTTCTAAGAGTGAATAATATTCCTTCCAGAAAAAAAAAAAAACTGTTTATGGGACTTTAAAGCAACCATTGCTGCATAAAAAGTGCTGAATAAGAATCAATTTAACAAACACAGTGAAAATGATCAATTAATAACAACAAATTCATAAAAACATTTTCTATCAATTGATAATCAACCAATTTATCAATCAAATAATTTGAGTGTCCAAAAAAAAAAAAAAATCAGACCTCCTTTTTTCCCTAAATCAGTCGACAATGGTTAGCATTAGCTCTGCTAGCACTGTTGTAAACAGACTTTTTTTTTTTTGGATTCCATTATAGTATTTTTACACATGAAACCAATCATATATTTGAATGTTTTGAAGTATACAAGAGGGAATTGTTCAGCCTTTGTCTGGGTTGCAGTGTCTGTGCTTGTCAGGGTCCGCGCTGACGTTACCTCACCAGTGGGCGGTTTGGAGCCAGCTGGCAATGTTGCGTGTGCTTTCTGAGCTGTGGGAGTCTTGTGGGCGCTTTGATTTTTACATTTAGAGAGCTCAGAGCCGCGTTTTACTATTGTCGTTGTTGCTGGGACTCCAGTGACTCCTGTGACCTCTGAAGAATTAAAGCCACCCTCTTTTGATTATTTCCTCTTATTTAATTAAGATTTTTTTATACCGTGAGAACAGCTGATGCCATGTTAAACTTTGATACTCCTTATTCATTGTTATTGCAAACTTGGCGACCGAGTATCGCGATCCAAGGGTAAGTGTGGGAAACGGGGTGTTACCAGAAGATGTAAAAAAAAAAAAAAAAGCCTACGTGGTCTTATTTAGCAATGGCTAGCATGAGTTTTGGAGGTGCCATTAAGTTGACATAAAACCCTTCCAGGACCCTAAAACCAGGCATGACTCATGCTAGCACCTCGCGTCACAACACAAGAACTAACAAAACTTTTCAAGGTGTCATGCTCTCGCCATTAAAATGGAAACATGAATCCATCGAGCATCACATTGGAAGGGTAAACGGGTTGTAATCAGAAAGTGTACTAAAAGTCTAGCTAACATGATATTTTAGTTTCTTAATGCTAACATGTAGCAACCCAGCATAAGGTTATGGCTGGAAACATACGGCGCAACAAGGTTGTCTTCCTAAAGATTCGATTCTCCACTTTATAAAGGGTAAACATGACTTTTGGAGTCAGATAGCTTCTCAAAAGGTTGCCTGGCAAGCCTCAAATCACTTTTAGTTTGGTTACACTCGAAAAAAAAAGGGGAAAAAAAAGCATACAGACCCTTTGATTCCAGTTCACTAGAGTGGCGCAGAGCTCATTCATCATCTTTACTTCTTTTCATTTGTCCCATTTGAGAGCTGCTTCATAGACGCTTGCTTGGAGAGAATGTCAACGTCATGGAGGAACTTGTAAGATTTCTCAATCATGATTCAAAATGTCCTCCATTCCTTGCTGCTGATGGAAATGTTGTTATTCTCATTTTGGAACCTGTAATACTCAAATGACCCCCAAAACCTACAACGAGACCATCACTTCCAACCCTAAAAGAAATCTGAACACTACCCCCTGACCTCTAAACCCAACTGTAACACCACCTTTACCCCCTAAACCAGGGTGTGTCAAACTAATTTTTGTCGCGGGCCACTTCAGAGTTACGTCTTCCCTCAGAGGGCAGTGAAACCGCAAAGATGTTTAATAGATTTTAGCAAGCATCATACAAGTTGACACACATGATTTTCTTTGGAGGGGGCCACATAAAATGACGTGGGTGGTGAGCCGGATCTGGCCCCTGGGCTTTGAGTTTGACACCCGTGCCCTAAACTATAACTCTAAACCTAACCTTAATCTTGAAACCCTAACCCTTAAATTAAACCGAACCTAACATAAAATCCGAACCACAATCGTACCTAGCTCACTAAGACTGCCTTAACCCCAACCCAAAAACGACCGTAATCCCCTAATGTTTAACCAGTAAAGCTAAAAGAAGAACTCAGCCCCCACAATCCTACAACTAATGCCTAACATTCAAATTACGTCAAAGCTAACAGTTAACCCTAACACTTGACTGTAACCTAATATCGAAGCCGTCAAAAACCCGAACCCTATGATCAACCTTAACGCCCAACACCAAAACCTCAAGTGGCCGTAATATGTTCCACTGGGTCGTCTTGGGGCTTCCCACGAGACGAGAGGCCCTAGCCATCAGCTAGCTAGCAAGCTTCCGGGGATCTTCTCGGTCGGCAGATGGGTGGTGTGGTCATACACTTCCTCATTTGGAAATTTAAATAAGGAGACCGAGCTGCCCTGTAAATGGTGGCATCCAGAGAACGTGCAGTTTCCGGGTTTAGAATTAGCTAGTTACCTCCACACTGTAAAAATTGACCTCGACATAAAAATTAAGTAACTCACAATTGTGCTTGGTAACTTCGACACTGATGCGAATAAAGGTTTAAGTTGTTATGTTGTCGGGCAGGGACCACTCATGATGGACACCCCCCCCCCCCACTAAATAAATAAATCAGGAAAACTAAAATGGCGGAAACCAGTTTAGTGTTATGTCGCCACAATTTTACATGACATACCTTTCAGTGTTAGCGCCTGTTTTCAGCAATCATCTTCAAACATGTAAAATGTATTGAGAAAGGAACGCCTGATTTCACTTGACAGGGTCTTTAAATGCTAATCCAATCCCTTAACCTAAAACTCACCTTCACTGCTAACATGCTACCCTTTAAGTAACCCTAACATATTCCTAGCCCTCCCTAACTGTAAAATTACCCTAACTCCCAAATCTGTAACCTAAAATGTATAACTGGCTCTTGACTATCCCCTAAGTCCCCCAAACTCTAATCCTTAACCCTCACCTTGGAACTAAACTGAACCTGAATTAGTTGAAACCCTAACCATAGGTTCCAATTCTTGCTCTAAACTCAACCGGTGGTCCTGGACCGGTTCTAATATTGAAATCCAACCCTCTGTGCCAAAAAGTTGGGTAGGTAAACATAAGCCTGACCCCGGTGCTCCAAGCCCCTGGTAAGGCCCGGGATTTGTACCTGGGAAAGATGCTTCATGCCCCTACACCCCCATCCTCCATGACTTGGAATTTGGAGTTTGGAGTTCCCATTTTCTCTTCTAAATAGCTGAAAAGCGGTACAGTGGAATTTGCATTCATTTCCTATGGAAATGACCCTACCCCTAAAACTAACCAGTCCAAAAAAGAATCTCTAACCCCGTTGTTATTTTTGTTGGTCGTGCAGGTTTGTCAGCATGTTTCTCCGCGGAAGAGCGGTCGCGTCACCTCTCCTTGGAGAAAATCTACGGCCGCTCTGTGAAGGACTCCCACATGTGCCACCACATGTTGAAGCACCTTCACGACGGGGCCCGCATCACAGTGCAGATGCCCCCAAACGTGGAGGGTCACTGGGTGTCCACTAGGTCAGTCTCCCTCTGATCTTCCGCGGGTCTCCCGGTTCTTCCGCCAGTGAACGTTTGTTCCCTTTCAGCTGCGAGGTGAGACCCGGTCCGGAGTTCCTGACACGCTCCTACCGCTTCTACGCCAACAACACCTTCCAGGCACACCAGTTCTACTATGAGGACAACCACTGCACCAAGCCCACCTACACGCTGCTGGTACGGGGACGCCTGCGCCTGCGCCAGGCCTCCTGGATCATCCGGGGTGGCACCGAGGCCGAGTACCACCTCCACCGGGTCCAGATCATGTCCCACGGTGTGGCAGTGGCCGAGGAGCTGAGCCAGAGGCTGAACCGGAGTTGCAGGGGAGCCGTGAGGGGACCCTGGGAGCCCGATGTTCCCTACGAGTTGTGGAGCGAGGAGGGCGGCTACAACTGCTCCAGGGAGCTCAACTTCGCCATGCACGAACTGCAGCTGCTGCGGGTGGAGAAGCAGTACATGCACCACAACCCGGACCACCTGGTGGAGGAGCTCTTCCTCGGGGACATCCACACGGAACCCACGCAGAGGCTCTACTACAAGCCCTCCAGCTACCAGACGCCCCTGCAAAACGCCAAGGTCAGTTCTGTTCGCGTCATTTTCGTGTTGCTTTTTTCGCAACTTTTTGGCAATTGTTTTCTTCTTTGCGCTGTCTTGATTCGTTCATATTTTGGGCGGTTTTGCTCTTCATGTTTCCAGACTGTGTTTGAGGTTTTGTGACTGTTTTTGAAGTTATTTCCTGAATTTTCTTCCCATGCTGTTTTTGATGTTACAACCCCCCAAAAAGAAGGGCAACATCAAAATTTAAGTGGCTGAAAATGGAAGGACCGAAGATCAAAAATGAAATCCTTCTCCCCAACGAAGCAAAACTATAAAATTTTAAGCCATGACTAGAAAATTTTGTCACATTGTTTTTGTATTTCCTGTTTCCTACTGTTTTACTTAAGTTTCTTTCCATTTTTTGTCATTTTTTACTCGCCATTACCTTCTTTTTTTTTTGTGATTTCATTTTGAATGTTGCCTTTATTATTCGCCTTACCTGAATACACAGGCGATTTTGTTTTGATGTTTCCTTCATTTGACTGAATATTTTTGTGTTCCCTTTATTTTTGAGATTTGTTCATCATGTTTCCTTGATTTATTTATTCTGATGTTCCCAAGATTTTTTTTCAAACTTTCATAGACCCCTATTTGCGTTTTGAGAAATTTTTTTTTCATGCCAATACCTTAATTTTGGGGACTTTTGTTTTAGATTTTGCTTTAATTTTTATGAGACTTAATTTTTTTTATGCTAACTTCATGTGACACTTTTTTTTAATTGTTTTCTTATTTCTTTGATATACTTTGCATTTAGCTTTTTTTTTTTTTTTTTTTTTAATGTTGCTTGAACGCTTCTTAGCTTGCAACGTCTGCATAGCTAAACACGATTTTCAGGCTTCGCAAAGGTTTATTTATCGAGAAGCGCACTCAACAACATTGTCTCCCCTTCAAATATGGCGGGAATCCCCCCGCCCCCCCAAGAGGCAGAGCCCTGCCAAGATCCACTGTGGTCTTGCGACCATTTTATTTGAGACGTTGAAACATTAAATAAAAAAAATAATTAAAAAAAACATGACCACAAAGCGATGCTGAAATGGTTGCTTTGTTCTCTTGGACAAATATGAAATACATGGTGGTTGTTTGCATTGCAACAATATTTGTGAACATTCCTCCTTGTTTTCAAGAACAACAAAAATTGCTTTCGGCCTCCTTAGGGAAACATCCATTTTTTTTCCCATCCCTCAATACAAACAAAACGCGCATTCCGAGTGGAACGATTTATCTTGTCTTGGAAAAATATGCCGCAGTCAGGCAAAATGTTGGCGTTCAAGTCAACACGTTGCCAAATAACTTGAGTGGTCCTTTGAGATACGACTTGAATTTGTTCTGTGACCATGCTCGTAACTCCTAACGATTGCATAGCAAATGATCTCTCCCCATTGAAATGAAGGAAATCCAATGATCTGTTCCAGCCTCCCTGAAAAATCAACAAAAATTTAAAAATGTATATTCTAAAAGGGAAGATAATACTATTGTACTTTATTCAAACATTCAGTATTTACAAAGTATTTTAAGAATCCAACTGTTTGATCATCAGAACCATTATGGCTCCTTTTGGTGTTCCGGAGGGTTGTATACTAGTGATGTAGACGTAAACGAGTAAAACTTAACTACTGGAAGTGACTGCAGAGGATAAAAAATATATTGTCAACCCCCATGCATCTTGCGTCCTGGGTTTGCGAGTCACAATTTTTCGACTTTTTTTTTTTCACGCCACATTTTCAGAAATCATTTTTGTTCTGCCGGCAGTTTATTTTGGTTGTATTTACACTGCCGGCCACGAGAGGGTGGCACACTCTTGTTTTACACTATAAATCGGAGCGGAAACAGGAAGTAGGCCTATTTCAAGATCAGCCTACTTTTTCCTGAAGTTTCAATCTCTCTTCAATCCTGCTTTTTACGCTTACAGAAAGTGACAGCTGCAGTTTGACTGTATAATGTACACCTTTGGGCATGATTATTGTATTGATTTATATTGGGAGATGATAAGTTTGTTAGTTTGGGGGATCGTGTACTGTACGATATTTTTGTTTTATTTATTACTATTGCTCTCTCAATATAAGCATTTACATGTGTTTGTACTGTTTTAAAGGGGACAAATGGTTTGTTTACAGAGTGATCGTGTACTGTACAATATTTTTGTTTTATTTATTACTATTGCTCTCGCAATATAAGCATTTACATGTGTTTGTACTGTTTTAAAAGTGTGGTGAAATAGTTTTTGGGAGGGTGGGGGGAATGGGGTCGTAAATGTTATAAAAACATGCCAAGGGTAGTTTTTATAGCATTTATATCTCCCTCTCGCACAAGCTCTCTATTCCCGGTATTAAACCTCAAACAAAGATGATTGACTTATTATTGCCCTGTAAGTGTGAAAAGCATTATTAGTGCATTTAAGATGGAATTCCAAGGTTTGATGTATTGTCATTGCAGAACCACGCGCACGGCTGCATCGCCTGTCGCATCATCTACCGCTCGGACGAGTTTCACCCGCCCATTCTGCCGCCGCGCGCCGACCTGGCGGTGGGCCTGTACGGCCAGTGGGTGAGCCAGCGGTGCGAAGTGCGCCCGGAGGTGCTCTTCCTCACCCGCCACTTCCTGTTCCATGATAACAACCACACGTGGGAGGGCTACTACTACCACTTCTCCGACCCCGTGTGCAAGCATCCCACCTTCACCATCTACGCCCGCGGACGCTACTCACGCGGCCTGCACTCCACGCGCGTCATGGGCGGCACCGACTTTGTCTTCAAAGGTGACATATTCTACCTTGTGCACGATTAAAAACAATTTGGTCCCCCAAACAAATCCAATTTGGGTCAATAAGGGACCAACATGGGTCAGTTTGGAAGATGGTAGCCCTGAGGTTATCTCGCCGTATCCTCTCTCCCGCAGTGAACCACATGAGAGTGACGCCGATGGACTTCGCCACCACCTCGCTGCTCAACGTGTTCAGCGGCAACGACTGCGGCGCCGAGCGGTCATGGCAGCTGGGCGTGGAGCAGGACGTGACGGCCACCAACGGATGCGTGGCCCTGGGGATCCGCCTGCCGCACACAGAGTACGAGCTGTTCCGCATGGAGCGCGACGCCAATGGCCGCTATCTGCTCTTCAATGGCCAGCGGCCGAGCGACGGATCCAGCCCAGACCACCCGGACAAGCGAGCTACGTCCTACCAGCTGCCCCTGGTGCGCTGCTCAACCAGCAGCCAGGTGGCGGGACGCGACCCCGGAGGGGACGATACATCCCTGCGGCTCAGTAATGGCGGCGGGGACCGCCACCGAGCCGGTGTTGCGGCGGTGCTCTTAGCGATCATTGTCAAAGGATTGTCGCTTTAAGCCCCCGATAAAGACTTGGGAAAAGCAACAAAAGTCGCCTTTGGGGGATCATTTTTGGAACCCAAAGAAGTACAATAGTGTCGATTGTGCCGAAAGGGCCACAAAATGGCCCCCGAGTGGGTGTGCATTGCTGACTGAAGGAGAGAAAAAGAGCCAGGAGCGAGACTTATCCCAACAAAAAAAACTGCACTTTAGGCGGAAAGACCCAAAGACGGACTGTACATATCCATATTTGTACAGATATGGGGCAGGGGGCCATTTTCCTATCAGGGGCCATGTACTCTTTTCACGTGTGTTTACATACATTCCTCATTGGAAATATACCCGATGCATACTGTATATGCTCCACTACAAAACAAAAGTAATTGTCCACAGCCCCGCGAGACCTAATCGATCTGTGCGGCCCGGTGGTGAAGTGCCACTGCTGTCGTGGGCTCATGTGTCGGATGTTGCCCACCCTGGGCTTCACTCTCCATAAAGATCCGACATTTATTTTGTACTGTCAAGAAACACAAATGTCACATTTTATGTTCAGTCATACATAAAAACATGACCACAATTGCACTTACTGTAGCTTGTATGTTATCGAGACAGCAGGGTAATGAAATTACTGTAATGAGATGGTGTGTTTTTTAATCAATGGACCCATGCAACAGTTATCCATTAAATTAGATTTTCATTTCATTTTTCTGTTATTTTTCAACCAATCATGTTTTCCGGGTTTGGTAATGTGACCGAGCCCCTATAGGCATTGTGATGTCGTTTTTAGTCGACAGCAAGCGGCAAAACAGGCGCACCCTGAGATGGATATCAAACACACCTCAGACTTGAGGATAATCAGGATATGGGAAAGTCTGGCATGTGATATTCTTGTTTGGGAAGATGCAAAAATTGCAACAAATATCTTGATTGTCTGTGTTGTCCTGACCTTAGATTTAAAAAGGGGGAGAAGTTGTACCCACTGCTTCAAGTAATATAATTAATGACATCTAAACTGCCTGCGCTTAAAATTTAGTCCAGCAGATGGCAGCAACCATGGAAGACGGATACCACAGAAGTCTTAGGAGTCCAAACCATGAGTAAATTATGTGACTGTTTTTATTTACAGGATGAGGTCTGTTTTACATTTTCTTTGGCATTTTTGGTGATAAGTGCCAATGTTGGCAGGGAGGAACGTGTGACGGTTAACCCCAAACGATGAATTGGATGTTATGACATGGGTGTCTCTTATTACGCACACAAATTGATTCTAATTATGCCAAGGCTAACAATACGCTCCGTTAACGCACAGCAATACGCTTCCGCACTGATGCTTCAGGATTATAGTTCAAGGAGGAATCGACTCATATGGAAAGCACCACTTTTTTTTTCTCCATTTTATTTTCAATGTTTAATATCATAGAACATCATTTAAGAATGGAGACCCATTTCAGTCAATGTTTGCCTCAGATGGGAATAGAAGATTTGTATGATAATATAAAGTCTGCATTGATGGGTAAAGAATAGACAAAATGTACAAGGAGGAAGGAGGCACCTTGAGCCCCAACTGGACGTGAACATTCCAAGAAGTAGAAGCAAGAAAGAAGTGATCCAGTGAAGGTGATGTAAGTTCTTCCGTCTTTCTTTTAAAAAGAATTTCATTAAAACAAGTGAGCCCACACCGATTAAAAGCAACAAAAGAGAGAGGGGTGGTTATGATTCACTTCCATGTGGACTGACAGAACTGTCACAAGACTTGAAGCCTTCCAAAAAAAAAAAAAAATCAGTCTTCACCTTTGCTTTCTGGATGCGTGCGCGCTTAACCGTGTGGGGGGAGAAGGAGGGGGTGAAAAGGGAAAAAGGCAACCCCTTTATTGTACACGCGTGTTGGCCCGGATGCCCACGCTATCGGTGATATGGCAGACGTCAACACAAACACTTGGTTCGAGGGAAGGAGGGGCGCGGAGACGCCGCCGCCAACTCGTGAGTCTACAAGATGAACTTCCCTAGGAAGAAGCCGATGAAGATGGCCGCAATGACCACCAGGAGGGAGGGCAGCGAAGCTGCTGAGGGGGCGCTCACGTGATCTGAGCGCGCCATCTTCCTCATGCGAGCGCCGTCGTCCTGGCGGAGACAAGCAAAGTGGCTTGGACTGGAAGGCAATGACCAGATTTATTTTTGCGCAAAAATGTGACTTCAATTTCAAATCGCTTAACTGACAAATGACGAGATTACACTGGAACACAAGCCATTCACAGCTTGTTACAAATATTTGTGTTTTTGGTGGATAGTAAAATCCCTTTTTTTTTTTAAAGAACAGCTGCATATTTTTGGCATCTTTCTATCATGTCCTAAGATACCCTAAAATCAGCCAAGCCCTGGTTGGCACCACACCAGCGAGAACGCACTTTAATCGTCACTGCGAGGGGACGGTGGGGGTGTCTCACCTTTAAATGCCGGTTCTCCTCGGCCATTTTGCTCATCTCAGACTGCAACCGCTTGCACTTCTCCAGCAACTTCTTCATCTCGTTGTCATCCAATGATGAGGCAGAAGCGCTGGCCAAGACGGCGGGGGTTGGTGCTGCTGCTGCGGCGGCGGCGGTGGCGGCAGCTGAGGGCAGGTCGGCCTTGGCGGAGTTCATCACCGGAGCAGATTTGCTCGAGTCCGAGTCATTCTGAAAACAGGGAAGGAAACAATGAGTAGGGTCAAGTTTGGGGCGGCGTTTACAGTCAGCAGGTACAAACAGCCATATTCAAGCAATTCAAATGCCTTGGAAGAGTTCATTCCTTTAAAATAAATAAATACATTCAGAGGGTGAATTATATATTTTGGGAGTTTTTGTTAATCAAATAGAAATATTGCACCGTGCCTCGTGAACTACGAGCACACAGACTCCCTTTAGTGTTCCGCCAAAGAATCACCGCTTATGTACAGTTCAGTTGTATTTCACTTTTTAATACAATGTTTCCACATGTACACCTTGAAAAGCACCAGCACCGAATAATTGGAGATGCCTATTACACGTTCCCCACCAGAAGCCGTCCTCTTATCTTGAAAATCATGGGGAAAGGAATAGCCTCTTTCTCACCATCTTATCATTTTCAGAAGGCAACTCGAAGATGCATCTTAACTTGGAATCCATGAGGTCATCGGGTTTTGCGTCTTTCCACTGGCAGCGGCGGGAGAGAAAGAAAGCAGAGTGGGCAACGTTATCCATCGTCACATTTCCTGCCTATCCTGCGATGTGAACGCACACTTCTGAAAAAATCTAAAAGATTTTGGCACATTTACACAAACATGTCACATGGAATGCATTCACAGAAACACGACAAACAAGCTGATCTCATACAACATCATCAGAAGAGTCCGGTGTGGTAACACATAACTGGGATATTGCTTCCCTCTGGTGGCAGAGAGGGCACACTTGAACCGTCACACGTCATGCATGTTCCTCACCATAGAGTCCATGTCAGAGACGTTGGGTGGAGCGTAGATTGTCTGCACCATGAATTTGTGTTTGCTCTTCTCATTGGGGTCGTAGTCAAAGGGCTGTAGCATAACTGAGGAAGGGACGGCAAAGCAGGGTCAACACAGTTAGGGTGAACCCGTCCGTCTATTGGGCCGGAGATCATATTAAAACTCATTCAGTACCAGCCAATTCTAGACCAAGTCTGAAAAGACGTTTAAAAACGTCTTTGGGAGTGAATTAGTTAATAGTGGATATCTTATGGAAAAGTGTTTTTTTTGTTGTTGTTTCCCCCCCCCTAATGGGCTCGTGTTTGTTTTCTGTGGATAAAGCGCAGATACCCGAGCTGACCTACGCCAAACAAACCGTAGCACTCGGCAGAAAACGCGCAAGCTTCACTCACCAGAGATGTTGACGGCGGCTCCCGCTTCGATGACGCCGCTGTTGGGCCGTACGCAATACCGGCGCGGCGCCGTCGTCTTGACTTTGAAGCACACTCTTCTATCGGAGGGGTTCTTCAGCTTGAGGTTGGTAGTGACAACATCTGTGAACGGACCTGGCGGAGGACATGATGACAAACCGTGGAGTTACAACCACAGAGCGTTTTGACTGATTTGTATAGTTTCAACTAAGGCTAGCGGTTCAAAAAAAAAAAAAAAAAAGTCTACCACAGAATTTCGTCAAAGCAATAATAATTTGTCAAACATATTGTTATACGACATATATTGAATGTTTTATGAAATGACTACAAAGTGGAGCAAAAAAAATATCCAGCACCTCGTGGACTTAAATCCGAGCCCGCACATACTAGGACAAGGTCAAGGTCACCGTGTATTTGATAGAAAAAGAGATATGTTCGAAGATATGTTAGTGACAGCCATCGTTTCAATACTAAATCACAGAGTGGAAATTCTGTATTTCTAAATATGCTCCTTATACTTCAAGGGGAGAGGGGGAAAAAAAAAAAGGTTGGCAAAGAGTTCAAAAAGAACTTCAAGAGATCGTTTGAACAGTAGTAGCGCAACTCGATTAAGCCGATGTGATTACAAGGAATAATTGAATCGAGGCTTTGCTGGATGGAGCTCGTGTGAACGTCCTGCCATCAGACAAGACGGAAATTAAAGCGTCCGACTGACTTCAATGGACTAAGCGGGATTAAAGGCGCCCCTCGATTGGGACCACCTACATGACTCGAGACGGTTCGAGAGTCCTTTCGCGGTGACACACGTTCCGATAATAAGAGTTGACGTTGATGGATTTACAAATCGACCGACTAAGTCGCCGCACGTTAGTCAGCCAAGTTATTGGACATAATAATCAGCCACGGTACCAGGCAATGTAAATCTGCTTTGCCGCAGGACATTTGAATCGGCGACGCTAACAGGCATGAGAATCAGCATGCGACCGCCCGTCACAAATCAGCTGTGCTGTCAGATATGAGAAATTACGCTTATGGTGAGTTCACACAGGACGGGAATCGGAACTATCGCTGTGACGTAATTACATTTAAGTCAAGGCAAATACGTGGCGGGTGACACCGGCGTTTGTGGGTCTCTGAACCTTTTCATAACTCCCGCAAACAATAGCGAGCGGAGACGTTTGAGTGTCTGTTGAATATATTTATGTTATTTGCTTACAGCCATGGCGGCTCGGCGGGCCAGTGGTTCGCACGTCCGCCTCACAGTGCAGAAGTATAGGGTTCAATTCCGGCTCCAACTGCCTTCCTGTGTGGAGTTTGTATGTACTCCCAGTGCATGGGTGGGTTTTCTCCGGGTGCTCCAGTTTCCTCCCACATTGCAAAATCATGCATGGCAGGCTGATTGAACACACCTGTGATTGGCTGGCCACCGGTTCAGGATGTCCCCCGCCTACTGCCCAAAGACAGCTGGGATAGGCTCTAGTACCCCCCCACTACCCTTGTGAGGACCAACCGGATCAGAAAACGGATGGATGGATGGATGGATGCTCACAGCCATCAGTTGTACATGACTGTGAACCAAAGCCAAAGTTTCATCATAACCATCGCTCACACCGATGATACCAACACACTGCTTTTCTGCCAGAGGAGCATGTGGTGCAAATCGAAATTTCTCCAAATGAGTGAGTGGGTACTTGTGGTCTGATAAAAAGATCCAGGGGTACATGATTTTCAGATTCCAAGACTCCTGGATTACATTAACAAATCAGCTCAAAAAAACAACTTGTGATGCTCGAGTGCCGTACTTTGTATCGGCCAGTATCATAACGCGTGCCGGATTTGAGAGTAGATTACATTTAAAGTTGGAAAGCAAAAGCGAGCATCATGAGACGGCCTTTTCTCCGCGGCGAGCTTGCGCTGATTGAGCTGTTTTTCACCATGTCATGCCTCATTAAGGCTAAATACAGCTGACAGAGTTAGGACCCTAATGGGAGGCAAGCTCGGTCACAAGATGACCCAGACCAAATACTGATCCTCGCGTGGATACGTAACCGCATCCGACCACAGACTTTCACGAATGAGCCTTTTATTTCCGCACTTGGACCACAAGGAAAGCCAATTGGAACAGCCAGTAGCAAAACTGTTTCCACCATGCAAAAGCATAGCGGACGCTAATGTCCGATAGCCTAGCTGATGCTAATGTCTTGTAGCATCGTCGATACTACTGACGGTAAGCATACTGGATTCTAAAGTCCCATAGCATCCACATTTGTTCTTCCTTTTTTTGTGTGTCATTTGATGCGCTTGAGTTTGTCGATTCATATTTTTTGACAGAGAGGAACACGACGCGCGTGTTGGCTTTTCTCACTCGGGGGGGGAAAAAAAAAACGTGAATTCGGTGTTTGTGCATGTCAGGTTGTAAGGTATTAAAGGCTGTGCATTAAGCTTGGCGAATGTTGACAAAAGGCTACATTCACACTGGCTGCTCAGAAAGATAAGACGACAGGCATGACCCGCTTGCAGAACACAAGCATGGCAGTGTTGTGGCACATGCATGCGCGCGCGAGCACAGGTGCGTCACCAGGACATTCCTGCAAACCGGTACGACCTCGTCAATCACGCTGTCTGTTGAGGACAACGGGAGCTCTGAAATAAACCCAGAAATTTGTGGCCATTGGCAATGATATGAATCACCCGACCCTAATCAAGCAGACACGATAGATAACTCCTAGTTTCAAAAACTAAAATATCTAACCTGATTAGTACAAAAAAAAAAAAAAAATCATCAATACGTTTTTTTAGAATAATTAAAGCATGTCGAGACGTTACATCGTTGTTCCATTTAAAAAAATTTCAAGCGCATGATGCTTTTTGATGTCTTGTGCTTGCCTGTTAGCCCAAACGCACGCATTGAGAGCCCGTTCAACGTTCCCTTGGACGTTTCCTGTAAAACAGACCATGTCCCAGAGGAGACTGGACAGCAAGCAATTGGGTTGCTGCAGCCATGTGGAGACTGTGGAGTACAAAACTGGGACAAAGCAGAGGTCACCCAAAAAAAAAAAAAAGAAAAAGCCAATGAAGCCCTTTACACACTGCTCTCGCTCAGTGTAAAAGTCGCGCGGCAACATGACGACAACGATAACGGCGACCCAGTTGCCAGCGTGTCCTTATTTGGAAGTGCTGATGTAGCAGTCCACCGAGAAGTAAAAACAGAGATTTTGCCATTAGGTAGGCTGTAGCTCGACAAGAAGCATCTTTCATCGCAGCATGAGAGAGCCCTGACTGTTCTCGTTTTGGGAAGGAGGAGGAGAAGATGAGCAGCAATTGAAAAAGTCGTGGCTTGGCGGGAACTTGGATAGTTGAATTGTGCTGTGATAATCGATGGGGTTCTAAATTAAACCTTTTTGGGAGGCGGCGGCCCCACTAGAACTGATCCTGGTTCTGTATTCCCCATCATACAATACGATATGTTTCAAATTTAAGATTTTTAATATTGTATTATTTAGACTTATTGAGAAAGAAAATAGTACTTCTGTGTGGGTGACTTTTTTCATTTTTTTTCTGTTCAATATAAAATCTAATTTAATATTTAACATTTGATAGTTCCTGGGTTTTATATCGCGTTCAAGCCTTTCCTTATGGAACAAATAAAAAATGTGCGTAGCACCGTCATGTCAAGTCAAATGTATTTATATAGAAAAGCCTGAAAGGGTTTTACATGCCCACAGCTGAAAAATATTGATGACTGCAAATATAGAATTTTTTTTTTTTTTTTTTTTACAGAAACATATCATTGATTGTATTGTATTGTATTTATTTATTTATGAAATTTGTACTGGCCTGGTCAGGCCAGCGCCGGTGAACTTCGGGTAGCCCGACACGGTCGCATAGCGGAAGCGGGCCACCGTAGTAGAACCCTGATTGACGGTCCTACTGCGGAGTATTACACCGGGCAACACTGCAGCAAAGTGGAAAAGAGTTAACGGCAAGAAGTGCCCACTGGAAAAGGACTAGTATAGAAAGTCCATTCCAAAAAAAAAAAAATACACAGTGAGCACAACTCAAGGCAGCATGGAAATGACTCCAACATAAATACGCACATGGAACACCCACACAGCCTCTCGTCTTTTACCTAACCCCGAGCTGACACCTTGGCTCATCTTGTTGCATGCCAGCCAAGTTTGGGTCCCCCGGGCCTGGTTGTGGTCTAAAAATAGCAGGGAGAAAAAAAAAACAACAGGGCTGCCCTCTTCTATCTAACTAGAAGAATCTCAGATGGCTGAGGACATGTGATAAGAAAGTTCGTTATTCGTTGGTCTGTTGAAAAGTATGAGCATTATTCAAGAGTGAAAAAAATAGTCTGTGTTTTGCTTCATTAATTCAATCAGATGGGTTCGATCACATAATCTGACGTTTGGATGAATTACGTCAATTGGGCTTATTTATTAAATCTGACCGGAGAACATTGACGCCGTATGGCAGACTGCTAATCATTAAGTACTAATTGTAGGCTCAATTCAAGGACACGAAATATTTTTGGGAGGATCAACCTGAGTCACATTTAAGTCTGTGTCCAAAACAAAGTGACCAATAGCTTGCAGCCATTCTGACATTTGACTCTTAAATCATGTTTTGGACTCAAACATGCTACATTTTGACTTCAGTGGGAAACACGGTGTTGGATTTACAGTTGTCGAAACCAGTGCAACTTTTATCGCGATCAAGGTAGGAACAATTTTCGGAGGATTTGCAATTAAGGTGTTACAGAAAGAACACAAAATCACAGTGTCACCTCGAGCTTGCTTGAGTTATTTTGAAATCCAAACTGTCATTTGAGTTCTTTTTTTTTTTGCCAGGACTTGAGAGGAAAAATTTGAGACAAGAACTTCATGGTCGCAGTAAGCTTCACAGCAAGCAGTATTTTGGCAGAACATGAGCAATTCTTCCAAAAAAAAAAAAAGACTTCAAAGCTGTTTATTGCCCCGCCCAATTGAAGTTTACTGTTGAACTAAACGTAAAAACAAAGAATTACATGTGTATTTAAAATGACTACATTTTTTTTTCCATAGGAAAGTCCACTACCTTAATGCTAACCCTTGATGCAAACCGCCATCAACGGGCTAATAAAACTAGCCTCAATTTTGTGGAAATGATTCACCTTTAAACAACTTGTATTTGAACAGAAGCAGGAGCATAACATGCTGTCGGAGCAGACAACAGTTTGCATCTATTCTTTATCCTCTGCAACAATCAAGTAATATTGCAGCTTATTGGGCAGTTGTGCAGATCTTTGTGCATCTCATGTATATCCGCATTACACTGTGCCCCGGTGGCGACGCACACGTCAACGCACAATTCATGTATGAAACAATGATTTAAAGCCAATTTAAATCTTTATATCCTATTTAATTGTGGTGTTAGGTATGTTCTCAAACATAGCACCCACGATAACTTGAAATGTCAATAATGTTTTTTATAACACACGCTGTTACCACAGAACCAACAAAGACAACAATCACCACTGTTTAGGCTTTGCTCACATTTATATATATAGTATTTTTTTTATAAATCAATGATAAACATATATTTCACTTTTGTCCGAAGTCACAGCCAAAAAGATTCTTATTCTTATTATTTTACTTTTTTTTTTTTTTAAAGCAAGTTTGTCTTAAAACATTCACGCCGTCAATACATTAACTTGCTAGTTATTGGGGATACACAGAGTTTTATTACTAAGAATAAGGTAATAGTATTAGGTCATTTAATCTACTGCCCACACCACTCTTCTCATAAATAATGTTCAATGTGCGCTATTTAAGTTGTGACACCTAAGTGACACCCGACTTTCTATCGACGATATCAACTCAACTTTACACAAAAACGTTCCCCTCCAAATGGCTACTTTTTCCGACACAAAAATCGGCACTTCTCCAAAACCCGTCAAAATTCTTCGTGCGCTGTACTAAGGTTGAAAAAGGCCATTGTAACCAGACTGTGCATTTTGACAGACTGTTATTTTAGGGTCATCTCGTCACATTGCCGAAAATATTGATATTCAATCCAATGGAGAACAATTATTTACAATACGAGTGTTTTCAGTCATGAGCATGGTCGCAGAACAAATTAACCTTGTAAGACACCACTTAACACAATTTGGCTCGAATCGATGTGGTTTTTTTCACCTAATAGTTTGTCATGTTGTTAAGAAACATTTGCAAATAAAAGGGGGTTTACAAATGTGAAGAACTAAACATAGCTTTCATATTTTGGTGGGGACATTTTCCTGAACCCATGCGCAGGCTCTATACCAAATTCAGCCCATCCTGTAGACTTGGGCCCCCTGTCTCCTTATCTTAAGTCAACAGTCTCAAACTTGGGTCTTAAACTGGACAGTGATTTTAAACTTGACCGGCAAATTGGTGCCGTTGTTCAATCCAGCTTCTTTCATCTGAAGCAGCTGGCCCAAGTAAAACCTCTACTTTCTCATGAGCACTTTGAGACAGTAATTCATGCCTTCGTCACATCCCGGCTGGATTACTGTAATGCACTTCACTTTGGAGTCAGACAATCCTCCATTAAGCATCTCCAGCTGGTCCAGAATGCTGCTGCTCGCCTCTTGACTGGTACTCGTAAGAGGGAGCACATAACTCCTACTCTGGCATCCCTTCACTGGCTCCAGATACATTTTAGAGTTCTTTTTAAGATCCTATTATTTGTTTTCAAATCGTTACCTCTCTGAGCTCATCCGCCCCTACACACCTGCCCGGCACCCCAGGTCTGCGGACCAGACATTGTTAGAAGTACCAAGAACTAAGCGGAGGCTCAGAGGGGATCGAGCCTTTTCCGTTGCTGGTCCCTCTCTTTGGAATGAGCTCCCACTGAACATTCGGCAAGTCCCCTCGATGCCAATCTTTAAAACTCGTCTCAAAACTCATTTGTATTCTATGGCATTTGACACGGCATGACTCAGACTTGATCTTAGTCTTACTGTTTGGTGCTTTCTACTGTCTTTATAGTGCTCGATAAATACAGTTGAGTTGAGTAAACGACAGATTATATTAATTGTATAGGTTGACAACGTTCCCTGCAAGCTCATTACTAGTACACATTCATCAGCATAACAAGCAACAGTTGTAACCAACAAATGTTACAAGTGGGGGTTGGGAGACGGGGTTTGTTTGGAGGGAAGTTGAAAAAGGGGTCGTTTTAGACAAGCTAACACTTGGGCTGGCCTGCCTAGCCAACGATTAAATGACACATCACTGAAAGCTAGCCAGGTGCAGCTACACAGCACTGCCTGGCACCCGAATGTTTTTCCACACTATCCTAAAGCTGGGTGGTTTTACACAATTTCACAAAAGTGAGTTGCATAATGATAATTCGCCAAGTTAGATTTTTTTCTACAACTGTCAGTCTCTGAAATTGCTTGCTGTGACAAAGTGTACAATTCCCATTGCACACATTCAGTCATTCCCTAACCATTCAAACTTGAATGAGAGCGCTTGTGGCCATGCTAACATTGCTAACACGTTCACTTCCAGCGACGTCAGCCTGCCCCGGCATCACACCGCCACCTTTGGCCGCCAGCGTGGCCTCGAGGCCCGGCTCGCCCGCGTCACCGGAGCGCGAGGAGGAAGTGGCGGCCCGTCCAGTCCGCGGCTAACTTAAAATGGCGCTGAACGTTCGCTAGCACGCAGCCTACGACGAGCCGCTGGAGTGAGTGTAAAAAATTACATTTGGAGCCCCAACAACACGTCGTCACGAACCACCGGGACGTTTGTCACGCAACAGGCACATTGCGGCGCACCTTACCTTTAAATTTGAGGTCGGAAGGAGGCTCGAGAACGAGTACCTGGTCCAACTTTGACATTTTAGCTAAAGAGGAGGGGGCGCGTGAGTGGGAACGGGTCACTACGACTATTGCAAAGCTCTGCTACTCTCTCTCTCTCTCTCTCTCTCCCCCACTCTCTCTCTCTCTCTCTCTGTCTCTCTCCCTCTCTCTGTCAGTCCACTGAGCACAACGCCGACGTGCGCGAGCTTGTGGCTACTAATACTAGAGCGCGCGCGCACGACAACCGCTACTGGTGCGTACGTACGTGCGTGCTTACGTACCTATGCGGCCCCAGCAGATGTGGTTAAGGGCGCAGTAATTGTGTTAAACCCGAGGAGGAATAAAATGAGAATGAGTTCAAATTGTCAACACAACCAGAGCCCTCTTTAATTCAGCTTACATGACTTTTGACTGACTATAACCCTAACAAATTTGCTTCAATTTGACCTAATTATTGTCTACATTTTAGACTATAATTACACTTGCGTGAGCTGCTTTATTTTAGACTAGACGTAAAATAAAGTGGATCATAAAAGTCTCCCTTAAAACTAAAAACTATGGAGTGGACACCCCCCCCCCGCCCCCATTCTCACGGTTTGGCACCCACTGTTTTCTCATAAAATTTACTTTTTTCTCATAAAATAACTTTAGTTTCATAAATTGACAATTATATTCTCAAACAATTAGGTATTTCTCTTAAAATTATTACCTTTTATCTTAGATTATTTTTTTTTGTCTTTCAAAAACAATCATGCCTATTACGTGATGATAATCATAGACGAGGAAATGAAAGTAAAACACCTTCCAGGTCACTCACAGTAACATATCTGTCGTGCATCTTCTAAATTTTATAGTTTTTGAAAAATGTTTCACTTGCCAAGACTTTTTACATAAAAAAGACGACAACAATTTTGCATAGGCCTCATCTGTGCAGGTTTTCAAGATAGCTGAACAAAAATGTCCTCCCTTGGCCCTAACTTCATGGTAATGGGTTAAGTCAATTGAACATAATCCTGTTTGCAAAGGACCAAACTGTGATAAAATAAAATGCAAGAGTATAACATTGTATAATTACCATTTTATTACAGTACACTGATTAGATGCTGAAACAAGTTAGAGGAATACAAGAAATCTCTACGTCCTTTGAGAAATCAGATGATTCATGCAGAAAAGGCACTTTTGGGAACATCAACAAATTTGACATCCAGTATGTTTCACATGATCGCTTCATGGCATATTAACAATGAGTCCAGCATGGATGAGATAAAGTGTTGATGCGGAGGAAAACTTGCTTAAAAAACACGCTGTAACCCTTGTGCTGCAATTTCTACGATGTTTGTAACACATGGGTTACCCCATATGTTACAATTTCTACAATTTTTGTAGATTTTTGCGTATTGTCATCTTTAAATCAAAGACACAGCATAAAAAGTGTGTGATATGAAATATTCCAATTCATGTTTTATTTATATAGATTTACATTTATGTTTTGGTCATAGCACAATACCGCTTTTATTGTCCATAGAGGGCAAAAATACAAAGAAAAAAATATGAACTATATGTGTATGTATAGCACTGATGCCACTGAACATGTCGAGTGGTTGAAAGTGAAATAAATATTCAGGAATAATATATTTAGATAAATATTTAGATCGACTGCAGCACATGGGTTAAAGAGTGGAGTCATGTAAAAAAATCTTGACCATAATGTGTTCAATGTGCACTCATCGAAAAGCAGAATTCTGATTAATATTGCGTTTGTGGAATATGTTTTCAGCATAGAAATCCATCTCAAGGGTGGCCATTTTGCCACTTGCTGTCGACTGAAAATGACATCACAGTGCCTCAGGCTTGGGCACTGTGATGTCATTTTCAGTCGACAGCAAGTATCGCAGTACAAGGCAAAATGGCCAGCCCTTGGTGGATTTTAATGCTTAATTCATATTCCACAAACACAATATTAATAAGAATACCTATTCTGGATTTGTGATGACACAATAAAACACATGGCACTAGTTACTTCACTTCCCCTTCAAAAATATATTTTGTGTTTGTTAGTCCATTGTATGTAAACACTTTCTTACATGCTTAAGAGTTTTTTAAAAAAAGTAAAAAGAAACCCTTTTTGGGTAAAAATAAAAAATAATACATGGAAAACACATGTTGTATTCCCTGTAGTGAAACCACAGAACATAAAATAGCAGAACCTCCAAAGTGGGACCACACTTCAGCTCAGAGAACATTCAAAGGATGAGCTTAGCTAATGAGCGCTTGCTTTTACTTCTTTTTCATTTTATTAAACAGCTATTAACTTCCTTTTACACTTGTATGACAGATAAGACGCGAAAAGCTGATTACTGCTTGTGCAGGTGAGGCGAGTTTCTTCACACAAAAACGAAACGCCAATATAATACTGAGCAACGATGACATCGAATTAAGTTCCATTTTCTGTTCTATGGTTATCATGGGCATGATATAAAGAAACACAGCCGACAGCAAACAGCACCCTGAAAATTGTGATTTTAATTGTCGTAAAATTACACCCTCGTTGTTGTGAGGTTAATTTTTTTTCCTTGAGAAAGTCAACAAGAATTCTCCTAACAAGGCAACTTTTTTTTTAGAATATGACAAATTATTCAGAGTAAAATTGTTACTTTTTTTCTTGTAAAATTCAGATATAATTCTTGCCAATTTCTAACTTTATTCACACAAAATTTTCTTCTTACATGTAAAGTAAAAAAAAAAAATCATAACATTCTGAATTAATTCTCATAGAATTCAATATTTTTGTGCCATAAAAATAAAATATAAAAATACATTAGATTTAGGAAAGATTAGGAAATTATCGGATTAACATGACGTCTTTTTTTCTTGTAGTTTCAGATTATATTCACACGAAATTATGACATTTCCACATAAAATTAGGGCTTTCTTCATACCAAATTGACACTTTTTGGTCATAAAATTACAACTTTTTTCATCATAAAATTACTTCATGACCAAATGATTTGCAACTTTTTCTTCACAAAACTAGCATGTGTGAAAATTATAACCATAGAACCAAAAGGGAACCTAATGCGTTGGGAGAAAAAAAAAAGGAATCCGCAACTGGCAACTTCAAAATACCTTCCTGTTCCCTCTTTGCGAAAAGGTGAATGTTTTTACTCTTGATATGATGTTTCCACAATGGAGGTTCCGCTGTAGTTCATTCAGCATGTAAACAATTGCAATAAAGGGGAGAGTACTGTAAGCATTACAGTTGCCTCTTACACAAGTGCATACGTGTGTGTCTGCTACACAACTGCAGGTGCATTAAAATTGTATGTTTGATGTGCCACTGAAGAGCCCGTAGTGCATTGAAGGTAATGGCAGCAGACGGGCGAGCAATGCTCTGCAATGCAGCACCAGAGGGCGACATCTGGTTTGCTTTTTTTTTTTGGGGGGGGGGTCTTTTCTGTGATCATTTGAGGTTACGCCACATGTTTGAATATTAAGGCCACACTGAAAAGGAGAAAGAATTGCAAAAATGACCACAAGTTGTAATTCTGTACAATCTTTTGATGCTTGTTAAACTTTAACCTGACAAGACAACCTGCAACTTGGCAAACAGCCAACTGGCAAACAGTCTCAGGTGGATAAGCACTATTTAAAAAAATAAAAATAAAAACACCCGAATGAATGCAATAATCGTTGCAATAATATGACTTTTAACATTCTAGTAATATTGCAAGGTTTTTTTGTTGTTGATTTTTTTTCCCAACATGATGCTTTTTGGTAATTACTTTTCACCTTTTCCTCGGATATTCCAGCTGTTGTCCGGTAAACTGCAATTATTTTTCTCCCATATTAAGACTTTTTCTTGTAAAAATCATAAATTTGACTATTATATTTTCGTACTACAACTTTTAAAATTGTAATGTTTACAACTTTAGTTGTCTTACCAATTAATTCTAGTAAGGTTACAACATACATCTTGTAAAATTGTATTTTTGCTCCGCTATATACAGGATTTTCTTGCATTGCAGTATTAGAATGTAATGTAATGTTTTTTTCACGTAAAAATCTCATCTCGAAGAACAATGTTGGGTTTTTTTCCTCATAATGTTAGAACTTTATTCTTGTAGAACAATACCTTTCTCATAATATGACAACTTCTTCCCTGTAAAATAAAAATTATAAAATAACTTTTTCTTTTAATATTATGACTAGTCAATTTTTAGGGAACTTTTTTTTTTACTTTATTATCGCAATATTATAAAATGTATCGGGAATATAAAAACTTTTTTTTCCTTTTCATAGTGGCCCTAATACTTTTTAAGACATGAGGCACTAAGCACAATGACGTTCTGCATTGCGGCTTGTGACCTTGACAGTTTGTTGCTGTACTAGCAGCACCTCCTGGTGGACGCAGCAGGCTGTCGGGTCAGTTTGAACGACTCCGTACTTTCCACGTCGGGGTTGTCCAGCGGTGGGATCTGTTTGCCTGAAATAAAAAGATGTGAAAACGGTGCCACGTTGTATTTGGAAGCACAGAAAGTGCTCGTGTTTTCACTTGCGATATGGTTTATGTTAAACCTGTAATACAACACGTACTGATGGGCACACAACAGGGGTGTGCATCCCTCCGATAAAAGATAATTCGTTAAATATCTCGACACATGGGGTACGATACGATTCGAGAGCGGGACATTTTCATGTGGAACGATTCGATTTGCTACAGCGGGATTACGATTTGATTTGCTATAGTACGGCTGTAGCTTTTGTCATTTTTAATAATATGTAAAAACATGTAAAAGCTCTTCAATTAAGTCCAAAGTATTCATCCATGCACCAAATCCAAACGGTTTATCCACACATGGGTCGGTCAGGGACGTGCTGGAGCCTATCGAAGCAGTTGTTTCATTTGAACCGTTTTTCCGATAAATATCAGTCTTCGAATGAAATGGCATGAAACCTACTGATCTTCTGGAAGAGTTCCTCCACATTGACGGCATTCCTGGCGCTGGTCTCGATGAAGATGGCGGCGATGGATTCGGCGAACTCCTTGGCCTCCTTCATGGGGACTTCCCTACAATGTCACGTATGAGATCGATCGATGAGGGTCTTTTTTATGGACATGCAATAGTACTCTAACTTCTGAGTTTAAATTGTTCTGAGATTATGCTCAAAACTGAAAACACTCATAAATCATATCATCTTTCGGCATTGAAATGAATGCACAGGATAAATAATATATGTCTGTGAGTATCATTTGCTCTGTCTGCACATGTTGATACCATTTGTGTTGAAGTGTTATTCAAAGATTTCAAACGACTGTGGCATTTGTGACATTTTGCATGGCACGTTAGCATTAAGTTAGCGGACTTTTGTGAGACAGTTAATGCGATTTGGTGAATTAAAAGTGTCATTCACTTTTGTTTTTTTTACAGTAAAATTTCAAATAGCCTTGAAGTAAGGCCTTGTCTGTCCTGTGTTTTTCAAGAATTGTTCACTGCCAAACTTTTTATGTTTGCTACATTATGGTACCAGTTTAGTAGTCCAACAGCAATGACTAACCCACCTGATGTCTCCTAGGTCATTCTTGTTCCCTGCAATGGCGACAACGATGTCCTCGGGCCCGTGTTCTTTTAGCTCTTTCACCCACTTCTTCAATGTCTGGAAAGAGTCCTGCACACACAGTTGGCTGAAAATTACCAGGTCAGCTTAATTCCCTCCATTCTGTGGTAATGCAGTTGCACAGAGCTGTGATAGGGGAAAAAAGGGCGGAAAATAGTTGTCGGATGCCCTTGTGGTTTGCAAGTCTGCCACAGAGTTCTGACGTTTGGTGTCTGACCTCGGCTTTGACCTTGAGACCGTGTGAGTTTTTCTGTTTTCTTTGTTGTTATCATTATTATTGCTGTGCTCAATGAGAGGCTTACCAGTTTAGTGATGTCATAGACGATGACAGCAGCAGCCGATCCTCTGTAGTACATTGGAGCTAATGAGTGGAACTACAAAGGGGGAAGAAAAAAGGCTTCCATTAACTTGACTGAAATTTTATGAGAATGCGTCGTAACTAGACTCAAGTGGGCTTTCCTGCCATGACCCGACAGACAGCTCGTGACGACTAGAAACCATGACGCTTCTTGTGATGAAACGAACTTCGGTGAAGACCGTTTCAAAGCCTCGGCAATGCACTTTATTAAGAAAAGCTGTCAACAGAGAAATGCTTGCAAATTACACTGGTCTCAAAAACATGACTCACGTGCATTCAGCAAGACCTTCTGTGCTGACCTGAACACTACCTGAAGCACTGCCCTACATGTACAACTTCATAGCTAGTACTTGTTCCATGAAATTGTACTCATTTACTTGTATTTGTTATTTTGAAGATTTCGCAGCAATTCTGATGGCTGCACTGCCTCCAGTATGTACAGCTTCACCTCGTCACAGATTTTTAGGGTGAACCTATCTCCCGCCCAAAAAACACACTTATTAGCTGTTTTTGTGCTCATCTTATGGCATCTCGGTACCAAATAAACATTATTATACACTTATAGTACATAATACGACTGTACACGAATTGGCGGTGATTTGATTTGGGATTTCAGTGGCCGTGGAAAAGCAATCGGTGAATGTGAGGCTTTGTAAAGTGCTTTGGGCGCCATTTGGTGTATACGATTTTGATCAAACTGGATTTTTCTTTTGATGGACGACGACCTCTTTTTTTTTCTTTTTTCAGAAAAGTACAAAAAGAACCCATTCGATTCCATTTGGATGTCATTCATGACTGTGAAGTGGGATTTTGGGGGCAAAAGACAAAAGTAGTCCTTTGGCGAAATCTTGCCGCATCTTTCAGCAATTCTAATTCTGCGCTTTGTCATTAACCTCCACAATTAGCGAGGGTTCACTGTGTTCAATATTTTCCCTGTGGTCGAATGTGAATGTGACTCCAGGCTCGCGGTGTCCTTGTGATCTTCAACATGAAGGCAGATCATGGCGTTTCACGGCAGACACCGCATCGGTCACAAGAGAACAAGATACATGATGGGGGCATGTGAACAACAACTAAAAAAGGACATCAAGAGTAGTAGTAGGTCACCCGCTCCTGTCCCGCCGTGTCCCAGATCAGAAATTTGTGCAGCTCACTCCCGGACGGCACGGTCTTGGTCAGGAATGAGGCTCTAGGGAGAAACATGAAGCATTAGCCACAGCATAAAACTTCACTGAGCAGTAAACTTTATTTAGCATTCATGACAGTGTGAAACTTCACGCAGCATTAGCGTCAGTCTGAAACTTCCCATAGCATTAAGGACGGTCGAAAGATTCCTTTAATATTAGCCACAGTGGAGCATGTCACTTGGGATTAGCGACAGTCTATAACATCCTTTAGCATTAGCAACACTAAAACATTCACTTTGCATGAGCAACAATATGAAACTGTACGTGGCATTAAACGTCCCTGGGCATTAGTGATGGTCGAAAACGTTAATGAGCATTTGCGACGGAGCAAAACGTTTCTAGTATTACTAATGGTCAAAAACATCACTTAGCAATAGCATGGTTAAAATTTTGACTCAGTTTTATATTTCTCACAGCCTCACTTAGCATTTAGCAACAGGCTAAACATTCACTCTGTATTAACTTCACTCAGGATTGGACTTCAGTTAGAATTAGCAAAACCAGATTCTCTATTGGTAATATCACACAAAAACGTTCCCACAAGTGAAAAAAAACGTTCAATTTCTCTAGCTATTCCAACAAGACTGAGCATTTTGGCAGACTGTCATATCGGGGACATCTTTTCACATTGGTTTACATTAAATTTAGCTTACAATTAGACTTAACTTAGCATTAGCCGCAGTCAAAACCTCCGCATCAATTTCTTTTTACACTTGTGTGATGGTTAACAATATTAAACTTTAACCTGTGCAGTTAAAAATGATTAATGGTGTGAACATATTGAATTTGGAATACATTATTTCAGCTATTTCCATAATTCCAAATGTATTTTACAAGCTGCCCTGCTATTGCTGTTTTCTTGACTGTGGTCTCACCCTATCGTGGGGCTGATGTTGTGGTCAAAGTGATCCTGGACGAAACGACATACAATGCTGGATTTGCCCACACCAGTGTCCTGCACACACATACGTACACATATGCACATTGGCAGTCAGCAAGGGCAATGATTCATTCAGAAAAATCTTTTCGATCCCAATCATGCAAGACAATGAGAAATGCAAAATCATAGAGCACCATTATGCATCCCAATATTTTACAATAATGTATTTACACGGATGACTCCACCTGCTAAACTTTACCAGCATGAAACTTCACTTAGCAGCATGTAAATTTACTTATTTGAAAATATTAACATTTATGTTGAGAATGCTAAATAATTTTACAATAAATATGAAAATAGTGAAATGTATTTCAAGAAAATTATTTAAGTTTAATTCTTACATTTAAACGTATTGTATTAATTTAAAGGGTTTTACTCAGTCAAATTTAAATTCCATTTTTTAGTATAACTTTTTTTAATATTAAAAAGCATTAGGTGAAAAAATTATTTGGAATGCACATTAGGACCATTTTCAATATTTAATAATTTAATCTTAATATACAGTATTATTTTGTGACTCGCTGTGGTGACCGTTGAAGGGACAAGCCGAAAGTCACAAAAAGTAATTCAAAACATTTTATTTAATTAACTTAAAATGCAGAGTAAATGTTGTACTTTTCGTGTGTTTCGAAACAAAAGGCGAACAATTGCCCAATACTGTACTGTAAATGTACGGAGTTCAGAAAAATATACATATCATATTCTGAGAACGGTCAGCTCTCTCATGAAGTGACAGTTAAATGTCGAGTCGGTGCGATTACGTCATAGAACGTCAGAACGTAACCAAAATGTTCCCGAATTGTCAGCTGCTCCTGATGAGGTTTGTTTTTTGGGTCAACAGTTTGCCATCAAAGGGGTACAACGGGTTTCACTATTTTCATGAAAAAAAAAAGTCAACAGTTCAGATCGCTAGTTAGTACGGGGTCTCGTGAAGTCCAACACATAAAGTTAGATTAAACAAATAACAAACAAAAGTATTTACAGCGAAAGAATTTCCCCAAAATGGAGGGAGATAAAATAGGTGTCACTTACCCCTAAAAGACAAACTTTGAGCTCCCTTATCGCCATGGTGGGTCGCCAAAATGACTTAAATCATTGTACAGTATATCAGTGTTCCATTACTGTCTTTGTCTCGTCATACTTGAAAATTGTTCTTTTTTTTCAGCGGCAGTCCCCGACTCTACGTAGGAGAGAAAAACCCAGCCCCGGACTGTCTGACTTGCTGACCATCAGCAAGAACATCCCGCACCAAAATGTGATGCACATCCTGTGACGGATTCCAAAATAAAGAACTAAATGGCGAAAGAAGCGTACATAATGACACAAGTTTAAACCGAAGAGATCCTGTTTTTAACTGCGAAGAGCATATGAATTCATTTTGTTTGTCAGCTCGCAAATTGCTATAAAAACGTTACTAGTATATACGCGCACACATTATTTTCAATATGAATAATTTCATTTTGCTAACTTCCTGTATGGGGTTTTTGTGACTACACGTCACTTTGCATAACTGCATGTCTGAAACGGGCAGAGGACAAAAAAAAATGTAATTTTTGGGGGGTGGGCTCAGTAATAGTTAATATCATCCCTCGTTTGTCTTATTTTGTATTTCTTTTTCCCTTACCATAAATAACTACTGTTCTTTCGAGATGAATAAAACTGGTCAAAAGATTTTTACCAATGTTTTAAATCTGAGATGCAAGTAAATTTTCAAGATTTTTTTTGTTGTTGCAGATTCTGAATCTGCCCTAATTTTTTCTCGAGCAAATCAGGTTTTCATAGTAATAATATTATAGTACTATACTATAGTAGTAATATATTTAGTAATATTTAATTCTGAATGGAAACAAAAGAAAAAATGTTTTGGCCGTGTTGTGCGTAAAGCAAACAAGTCACTAAAAATGCATGCTTTTCCTTATTCCTCACAGCATATAAATGTTTCAGTCACAGCGTTATTTAATAACACAGATCATGAGACAAGAAGCAAGCATACAAGTCAATTAATGCATGTATAAAATAATTTACACGGAGAGGGGGAAAAAAATGAAAATATGAAATGTCACACCCGAGCCTCCAACAAATTGCCAGAACATAACAGGAGAGTGTTATAAAATACAGAGCAAAATATATGAGAAATCATCATGACAATTCCCATGGAGATGATTGCACGGTAACATTTCTTCCAGCCATTTGTTACCTACAATATATTTCTACAAACATTTCAATCCACGTATATCTTCAATGTAAATATTTAGAGCTATCATATGTATTCAAAGAGCTTTTGTTTTGTTTAATCAGTCTTCATTTTGGCACAGTGTATTGTTGACATATGAATTTATGAAAATATATGACAGACTAACATGTTTATTATTATTATATGTGAGGAGTATTTGTGGACTTCTTGGTTTCGTTAATTTTCAAGAGTTGCCCATAGGACTACATCCAACGAGTGTTTCTAAATCTTTAAGAATTTAGTCAATGTATTGTAAGATGAACAAATGACCCCCCCCACCAAAAAAAAAAATCTGTATCAAAAACAAGTTTCACCAGCTGACGTCATATTCAAGGAATTTACGAGGGCTTTCGAGATGTGTAATTATTTAGTCAATATGTTGACCCAAAATGAAGCAATGATCAAAATACTACCAACCAGGTCAAGCAACAAACATCATTAACTCAAATCAATTTTCTGCAAACTTCATCAACTCATGCATAATTAAAAGCCATGACAAGAACCTCCCATACCTGTAGTTATTTAGTCAATAAGTAAGATGAAGCACTGACAAACAATCTTTTTTTTATACTTGTAATTTGCGACTAAGCAGGTCCAAAATAAATTGACAACAAACCTCATCAACTCACACGTCATTTAAAAGGCTTATTCAAGGACTCAGATTTGTAGTTTGTCAATATGCTGCCTCATGATGAAATAATGACGTAAAAGAAGACTTTTTTTTTTTAAATGTCAACATTTACCGCTACCTCAATCAGTTCGGGACAAACCTCATTGACTCACACATCGTACAAAAGGCCACAGCAAGGACTTTCCAGATTTGTAATTATTTGGTCAATATGTCACTGTAAGATGAAGCAATGATGTACAAACTATGGTATTTGTATTTTTTTTTTTTTTAGGTAAGGGAACACTCTTCTTCCAACTTTGCCTCACATGTTGCCATCCCGCCGATCTTTGCTGGGTGACGGCTTGGGAGGGTCCTTCACTGTCTTTCCGGGGGGTGCCACAACGCAGGCAGCAGCGGTGGTACCGGTGCTGCTGTCGGCAACCTTGGCTTGCTCCTCGCCACCGCCTCGGGCTTCCGGGCTGGGTTGCGTGGGTGCGGCTTGCTCAGCTACTGTTGGTGTCGGCAGCGGCGGCGGCGGCGCAGCAAGCTCATGCTGCAGCTTGTGGCTCTGTAGGAGGCGCAGCTGGACGCGCAGCTCCAAGATGGCCTCCTGCTCCTCGTGGATGGCCTGGTTCAGGTGGGTGTTCTTGTTCTGTGACGCAAAAGTCGGTCGGTAACCGTGGCAACAACGGTCATCTCATGAGATTCCAACCCAGTGAGCATCTAAGTTCCTTGCATTATTTTAAGCGCTTGTCTTCTTTCAGGACGCGAATGAGATACAATACAAAACAATACATCCTGAGATGGAGCCCATGTGTTTTTAAATAAGGACAACAACATTCCACTATACTGTACATAATAAAATCATCTAGTAATACCATAATTAAGTACAATGTAAACAATTAAACACTTTTGTGCATCATAATTAAATAACTGGGTTTGTCTGGTGTGCACAACTTGGTCACCAGGGAGCAGAATACTACAGTTATGCAGACCTACAAAAAAAATTTAAAAAAAGTTTCACAACTACTGTAACTGAAGCTACAGTAAAAGTCGTTATTTTTCAGAGGATAAAGAATATATACCTTTGAAAATATTTTTAATCACTTTTTTTCATGTCACTATTAACAAAAATAAATGAAACAATTATTTGATGAGATAAATTGATTTAAAAAAAGGCGTTAACCCTTTACGCGCACACTTGACTGAAGCATCATAACATTTGATGACATTTCACACAACAACGGCTTGAACTCGCTTGCTGTTGACTTTTGAGGCAATTACTCTTTACCTCCAGCTCCTCGTTTTGCTTCTGAAGGTCCTCCAGGATCATCTGTAGCTCCTCCTCGTCCTCACTTTCGCTCTCACTCTCCGAAGAATACTCCTCGGTCTCGCTGCGGCCCTGCTGGCGACTGGGGAGGAAGATTAGGGCTTTAGTTAGTACTAAAGCGTAAATTACGGCCACTGTCTTACCTCTGGATATCTGCGATCTCCGCCCGTAGCCTCTCGATCTCCTCCTTCTCTGCGGCAATCTGTCGGCGCAATACTTGCTCCAGAGAGATTAACTCCTCTTGTTCTGTCAGGATCTCATTTTCCTAACCAGACATAAGGAAGCAAATGTCATAAATAAATGTGATGAAATCAACATGTCCTTGCTTTTTTAATATACAGTATCATGTACAACGTTTACAGTTCTCTCATATTTTGATTTACTTTATTATGTTTTATTTATTATTAAAGTTATCTTTGATTTTGTTTCGAATACCTTTGATGTGCTGTGTTGTCCCTTTTCAGTTCACCTCAAAAACGTGCTTGTTCAATCATTAACAATGTATCGTCAAAGAAAGCAAGCCCTTTTCATCACCGAAGATCGGTGACCTATTTTTTTTTTAAATAACACGTACACAGGGGTCGATTAAAAGTATAGATTTTTGCAAAAATATTAAATTGACCAAATTATGACAAATAAAGTATCAGGCTAACACTTGCGATATATACAACCAGTGCTGGTTTATGAACTGTATGTAAGGTGGCGAGGCACTCACCTGTGCCAGTAAAAGGTTAACCACTTCCTCCTCATTCTCCGTCATCTCTTCTTTGGAAACGTCTTCCTTGGACAGGCTGGCGATTTCCTGGGCGATCTTAGTTTCGCACTCCTAAATCATCACAACAACAACAACAACAACAAAAAAAGAGTCACCATCATAACGCCAACCTCGTTCAACGAAGGAGGGCGTGGCATTTGAAAATGAACGCCTCTTACTTGTCGCTTGGCCTCCCTCAGCTTACGCTTGAGAGCTGTGAGGATTCTCTGGACCTCCCAAAGACGCTCCTCTTTGGACAAGTCCTTTACGCCAGCCTGCAGGTCCCTGTGCAGGCAGTTGAGCAGGAACTCCTACACAAATACATCAGTCGGGACAAGATGCTAAAAAAAAAAAAAAACCAACAACAATAGAGGAGGGTCTCAAATGTTTGTTTGGGTTTTTTTTATGGCAAGGAGACTATTTTATCCAAGACGAGATTGTGTGTAGCATGAAAATGGACTACAGAGGCAAAGTGGAGACAGTAGAGTAGTGCATTTTTTTTTCTTTTCTAGTAACAAGTCTTCAAAATTTAACAGAGGCTAATTTTGGTTTGAAGTCTCTTTTTCAGATTTATTTTAGTTTTTTAAATCAAGAGAAAATTATATTACCTTGCTGACAGTTTCGCCTGTCACTTCAGCTTCACCACTTCTTAGTGTGACATGACATTACGAAGTGGTGACAGCTCTGACGACGGCTGGAGTGACAGACGAAACTGTCAGCGAGGGAAGATAATTTTCTCTTTACAGGGGGAAAAAAACCCGACTTATTGCATTCAAGAGTTTCTCGCCATAGACGCCCAAAAGACAAAGGAGACTAATTTTCCTCAAAAGGAAATGGAGGTCAGCAAGAAAATGGGCCTGTGCAGCAAAATGGAAACCGTAGAGTGCAGCGTATATTTTTGTCACATCCAGCCTTGTGTCCCCTCTAACCTTAAAAGGGGAATTTTCATTCAAGAGGAGACTAACGGCAGCAACACAACAGACGACAAACATTTATCTTCTCACCTGTCGCCTAATCTCCTCTTTGATGCTATCCTGAGTCTCAGGCAGCGCCGGCATGGTGGCCATGTTGGACCAGCGGAGCGGGCGCACCACCTGCCTCAGGGCTACATCACCGAACAGCTCCTTCACGTGCGTGAAAAACATGTAGAGGACCCGGTTTCCGATCTGAAATAATGGTGAGAAGGTCAAAGTTTATTGACTAAACACAAGGTGGGAGAAGCCCTCTATTATGGGGGCGTTTTGGATTACGCACCCAAAAATTAGTTCACACCTATTAGAAATAACTCAACAAATATTTTGTTCCCCAATTGAACTTAATTCATCACGTCTCAACAATCAACTACCATTAGCAGGGGCCCATGAAGACTACTTAGAGGAGTAACTTTGCTGTCCACACATGCACTTTTGTGATCTATAATATTAAACAGGGTTTATTTTATTTTGTAGTTTCGTGTAAAATATGATTAAAGAAATTAAAAATGTGTCAAAATTGCAAACTTTGTAAATTGGGAAAAAGTGGAGCAGCCCAATAGATATCCCACATCAGAATAAATGCTCTAAAGTAGGCCGGAGCTTCAAAGATAAACAGACCTAATTTATGGCAACGGAAAAAGGGACCTGTATGGTGGGGTTGAGGACGATGGAGATGTTTTGGATGTTCATCTTGGTGTCGGCCTCCTTGGCGATGACATGATCCATGTGCGTGACCAGCCAGCCCAGCAGGAGGCGGCTCTCGGGCGGCGCCTCGGCCAGCAGCCGCTGGAACTCGCTCACCTTGTCGGCCTCCGCCTGCCGACCGCACGCGTCCTCGAAGCGCTGTCCCAGGTCCCGGCCCAGCAGGTTGTCGGGCAGCTCGCGCAAGTACTGCTTGAGCAGGCTGGCCACCGTGTGAGGGTCGTACTCCTCCAGGCACGGGCACTCCTCCCGGTCATATGCCGCTTTCAGCTCGTCCACTTTGGACTTCATACCTGACAGAGACACGAAAGATCATTCATTCTAGTTTTTTTGTTATTGTTTTTTTTGGGGGGGTCTCTTCTCTCTGTGCTCCCTTTTTTTTCTCTCTTGCCATCCTTCTCCAAAACAATAAAAATTTGGCTTCTTACACTCATTTGCTATTGCTGTTTGTTTCTTCTTCTCTCTGTCTGTCTCAATAGAAACTAAATACCAGTATATGTACTTAATAGTGTTGTGTTGTTGTTGCTTTTTGTTCCGTCTTTTAACGCTATCTATCCCCCTCGAAAAACCACAAATTAACAGTGACTTGTGGTTGTCCCCTGCCCGTGCTTTTATTTGACTTTCCTCTCTCTATCTGTCCCCGATCATTCACATTGGCACATGTTAATGTTGCTTCCTGTAGTCTTCCTCTCCGCCTGTCACCTCTAAAACTAAGAAAGTGTTGTTATGGCTATTTTTTTTTTCCTCCATCGGTCCCGTTTGAAAACCCAGATTAGGAAGTGTTGCTTTTGTTTATTCTCTCACTTCTCCCTGGCTGTCCTCTCTTACAAGGGTATATACCGTACAGTACAGTCAAGCATCTTTATAACCATTTTCATGGTGTGAAGCATACCTGAGACGCGATAGATGCCTTCGCACTTCATGCCGTAGTTCTCGATGTAGTCCACACACTCCCTGAAGATTGCGGGCAGCTGGATGCCATCATATAACGCAGTCCGCTTCACCGCCTCCGCTAGGGGGGCACCGAAGATGGGCCTGAAGGCGGGCATCTCTGCTGGCAATGTCTCCACGTCAACGGCAGGGGCGGTACCAGTGGCAGGCTTCTTCTTTTTCTTCTTCTCTTTCCACTGTTTCACCACATCGGCAGCTGTCAGGTCCTTGGACTTCTTGTCTTTTGCCTCTTTGGGGCCCTTCTCCTTCACCTTGAAGTCCTTCTCCTTCTTCTTGGAGAAGCTGGGCTTCTTGAACACGTGGATGCCTTTTGAGCGCTTCATCTTGGACGGGCTCTCCGCCTCGTCTGCCGAGCTGTCCTCCTGGAAGGCGGCATATCCTTCCGCTGGGTCGAGAGAGGGAGAGCAAAAGGGAGGGAGAGTTCTGGTTAGTTGTTCTACATGAGAAACAGGAAGGGAGGCGGGAGAAACAGGGGGTGCTTGGAAAAAAAAGAGGTCAGCCACGAATGTGGCACAACTCCCTTGTGCTTCAACCGCCCTAATTTTAAATCATTTAAAGTCTTAAAAAAAGGCAGTTAGTGCTCACTTATGCCACCAGGTATTGAAAACAAAAGGTTGGTGAGTAAAAAAGTCCTTTAATATAATGCAATATTATAATAAATCATATAATATGTCAAATATATTCTTGAGGCGACCGCACCCCACGCGCTTCCCACCCCCCACCAGCTTTTTCTTTGGCTTCTTTTATGAAGCCAAAGAAAAAGGGAACCGGAAATGGAAATAAGGAAAAGTGGGATGAAAATTTAAAAACAGGCAATAGAAACAGCATCCATCCATCCATTTAGTTCATCCATATTAAGTACCACTTACTGCGCTTCTCCTTCTTCTTAAACTTGTTCTTCTTCTTGCTGTGCTCTTTGTCCTCATCTGACACGTACGCATCTGGCGCCTCATGGTGGAGGCCATCGTGCGGTGGCGATGGGTCACCGGTGCGGTACAACCCTGGAAACTTGGTGGGGCTTATCTCCTCGGAGCTAGGGGTGCGCGCCACGCCACCCGGATGCTCAGCCCGACGCTGCTCGGCGGGGCTGCTGCTGGGTGGCAGGAAGCACTCGGTCATGATAGCTGGGTCGCGCCGATCACGCCCTTGCCGCCATCACAACTGTGAAAAAGTTATCCATGAGTCATAAACTCTAATCTGCTTTTAGGACAACGGCGGGCGCCTCGGGCGGGAGGTATCGGAACATTTTAGAATTGATTATTCTCCCGATTATCACATTACATAACAGAGTAATCAGATGAAAAATTATTTCACATTCTGAAAAACAATAACGGGTGGTCAACTGTTTAGCACAGTCCAGAGGTCCAGGGTTCATTTTGAGTCTTAGACATTGGCATGAATGTACTTATTACAGGTTTGTTTTCTTTTCCTTTCTTGAATAAAATGATTGAAAGTGCACTGGTGGTAATTTTTGTTTATTTCCTAAAAAAAAATGTTCTCATAACAAAGTCCTTAAAATTAAAAGTACACCTTAATTCTTTTAGGATTAGATCTTGTAAATTGTCTGCATCTTCATAACATCATCGCTTTTTGTCTTACAAGTTTTACTTGACATTCTTGACACTTAAATCTCTAAATTACTACTTGCAGTAAAGCCTTCTTTGCGTGTGATGATAACTTTTCCCTCAAATACAAATCCAACTTCATTCTGCAGAAAAAAAATTAACTTTTCCACCCAAGATTAATAAATGAACAATCAATAAAGGTACAGCTTTACAAGACTTTTGATATATTAATTCAAATTCCTTTGACACTTGCAAAGTGAATTATGATCTTATTTACACCAGTGTAACTCTGTCAAACAATTAAAATAGAAAAAAAAAACTGAACGTATGTAAGCGAGTCATGAGCTAATGTTTACGAACCTGTCTTTGGAGGTAGAATCTCCCCAGAATAAAATGCAGTTTTAATCATGTATAGTCACCTTAAAGATGCTAATCCTTCACTACACCACTCGACGTAAGTAATAAAGGCCAGTGGCTTGTAAGATCGTGTTTTCTCGGGGATTTTACAGGTTCGGCGTAAAATATAAGCGAGTCGAAGCAGGTTATTGTCAGGAAAGTGTTTTAAAAAGGACATGCTAAGCATTGAATGAAGGGGCCCGTGTGTGCTAACGATACTCCAGCTTTGCGAGCCGTTAGCTTTTTTCCACTTTTCTTAAAAAAAATGTAGACGTTCAACAACGTTTTATTTAAAATGCTATAGGAATGTGTGAAGTATTTTAAGTGATAAACTTTACCAAGTGCGGTCAAGTCCACAGCCTCGTAGTTTCCGGTTGTCTCGGGTCGTGAAATAAATAAAGCCGTCTGCGCCTGCGCAGTGGAACAAGTGCACGCCGGGAAACCAAGCGTTTCCTTCCTTAATAATGATACCAGTAATCATATATACAGAAACAAGTGATAGTCATATGAAGCGTTTTCTCCTCAACTTTGTTTTTATCATTTTATTGACATTTGCCACCAGGTGGCTCAAAACCCGCTTGACATTTTGATCAAGGATGTAGAAAATGTGGATACATTCTATGAGGTGTTTTACAGTACAGCACGAGTACACAAGCTACAAAGTTGAATATTGGATAGGTGCTTAAGAAAGAAAGGAATACAGAAAAGTAGTTCCAAACAAAGAAAGGATTCAAAATAAATGGTTTTGAGGGACAGCGCTAATGGAGGAAGGAAGGAAGTCAAAAGGGAGGGTGGTAAGGAGGACTAGAGGTCAGGAAGAAGAAAAAGGTCTGGAGTGGAAGACGAAAGGAAAGGAGAAAAGCAGGTTTAAATGACAGGAGGAAGGACATATGAATCAAAAAACAGGTCTGAGGGAAGGAAGACAAGAAAGAACGAGAGAACTGAAGAATGGAAAAGATGCCAGGGGAAAGAGGTCAGAAAGAAAGGAGCTTTCACTGAAGGAATGATTGAAGGAAAGATGCAAGAATAAAAAGCAATTTAGGGAAGGAAGGAAGGTCAAGATGTAAGAGACAAAAATATTCCATGAAAAATTGGACTGTGATAAAAAGGACAAAAAAAAAAATGTTTACACCTACTTTTGCCCCACTCTGTTTTGAATGTCAATTAAACATGCTGCCTTAAAAAAATTGCCTGAGCATTATTTTGTCTTCAAAAAGAGACTTTGGAGAGCAAATTAAAATATGAGAGCACTGTATTTGCAGTTTAGAACAGAGTAACTCCGAACAGCATGTCGGATATCCAAAATGGATCATGGGGACCATTTTTCATCATGATACTGTGTTGGATCAATGTGCATAGTCTTCATTAGCTGACAGTCAGATCCGGTCCAGGTGTGATCTTGCGAGCCGTCGAGTTTCACTGCATGTTAATGGCGTCTAGTGGTCGATTCATCACCAGCGTCACTTCTAATTCCTCTCTTTCGCTAAAAAACTGAGCCTTACCCTCCTGGTGGTGGACCGGGTGCGGGAGGTGGAGGCCAAGTCGACTACAACATTAAGACACAAAATGTGCAGGTTAATGTTAGATTAGAAACCAAAATGCTTGAGACTTTTTGTGGGTCCACTCATGATAGACATTGTTATAAACATGTTATAACAACGTAACATGTTTTAAATTAAATCTGATCCGAGGCGAAGTCTGACAGAAGTGTGTCATGAGCATTACAAGAGGTAATCAAAGGTATTAATAATGTTTCTTACTATTTTGGTGTCCGAAGATCAAGGAACTTTTCTTTCAAGTCCAGAGTCACGTCCGTCACTTTGCTGTCCGGGAGTTTGATTTTCACCTGGTTGTAGAAATATCCATCATCAACATTTTGGACTGTTGTGCTTTATGTGGGCCACACATATGTCTTGTGTTTATTTATTGTAGTGGAGTCTGAGCTTTCAAATGCTCTTGTGACCTGTAGAGCGAGGCACACATACATACCGACAGTTGGGACAAATTTGAACATTCTTCCCTCCCTTTGTGGTCAAAGTCAACAGGGAAGGTCTGATTATGGAATTGTGTCTCTGAAACAATTTCTGAGCAATTTTACTGTGGCGTGGAGTGAAGCGTTGATTTATTTTTATTTATTTATTGACATGACAGTGCTTCCAAGTAGTGTGGCCATCACTTAAAAACTGGAGCTTTTCTAATAGCCTCATTGCCAAGTCATGAAGTTAGGAGGCAGTAAAATTAGCCTCACTGTTACAGCGCAAAATTCTGAAACGAGTTGCTCTCATTTTGGGAAATAGGCAGATAATTTATTGGTTGTGGAATTTTCCACTAGGACAGAAACCTCATTACCAGCATTGCCTCACAGCACATGGAGGAAGGGTCCTTTCTGCTCAAGCCCAAAAAGAGATCCTCTGTGCCGACACTTTGCTTGAGGATGATTTCATATCTGTGCATAGTCACAGGGGGGAGAAAGCACTTTATATTTCACGTCGTAAGGCTTGATTAGTGACTTCCAAATAGGGGAACACGTCTCATTTAGCAGTAAAACATGACTACTGTAAATCCATATGTTGCTGTGTGAACGTACTGAGGCTGCGGCCGTGGGTCAGTGACATCATCGTATTGCGGGCCGTCGGTCACCTCCTCTTCGCTCCACACCTCTTTGCTGTTCTTTTTCGCGTAAACTGATGACTCTAAAATGCACACACAACTTGTTAAATGCATTATTCGTTTTTTTCTTGATGAGAAATAAGTTAGTACTGTACCTTCTTTCTCTTTTTTGGTCGGTGGCCCTATATGTCCGGGGCCCATCTTTGCATAAGGAGACACATCCTGGAAATATTTTGAATGAGAAAAAGACTTCAAGAACCAGGAAAAAAAATAATTGAACACTGACATGGGAAAATATACTCACTTGATAATCTTCATCATTTTCCTCTTCTTGTTGAGAGGAAAGCAAGGCAGACAGTGCCTTAATGTTCTGAACGGATGAAACGTCAAGATATTCCATTTTTTTTCTCAATTGAAGAAATTATATCACGATTATTCTACTTTTGTAAAGTATCTTCCAGCAGAAAGCAGCGTGCCACTGTTGTATCCTCGAGACGTCGTTGTTACCATGGGCACAATTACGTCACATGACTAAGCGCTACAAAACGTCAACTCGTAACGTGACGTTTAAAGCGACACTCCGTACAACAGTCAATAGGAAATTCACGTTTCTATAAAAATAGCTATAATTACCGAGATATTTTTGTGCCATATGACGAAACCAATTTCTGGATGAAATACATACTACAAAACCTAAATGAGGTTTGTTGTTTTGAGGTTGTGGAGATAGTCGAACGTGTTCGCCTTGGGGAAGGATGTTCCTCCCGAGTCGCCGTATTGGCCATTCATGGCTACCAGGGATCATGTTGAAGGTGACAGGTAGACTCATGGCCGGAGCCTTCACCTTGTGGCCGGCCACTGTCTACGCCGCGGCGGGTGACGGAAAGAAACCCACGCCTGCAAAGCTGAAACGGGAAGACCTGTCGCTGTACGCCCCGCCGCGACAAGAGAAAGCCGTCTCCGAGGAGCCGAAAGCCGGGCAACTGGAGCGTAGTGTTGCCACGCTGCGGAAGTTTGCGGAGCCGTACGCTGCCTGGTGTCGGACCACCTACGACCGCATCGAACCTAAAGTGCAAAGCGCGGCGCAGCTGGCGGGCAACTCCTGGGCGTTTCTCAAAAACCCGCCGGGGGACTTCTACGCGCGTGCCGGTATCATTGGCTGTACCGGCGTGCTGGGGCTGCTTCTGGCCAGACGCTCGCGGGTAAAGAGGGTCATTTATCCGGCGGGTCTCATGGCCACCAGCGCCTCCCTCTACTACCCAGATCGTGCTGCGACCGTCGCCAGGTCCGCCGGCGACACCTTATACGAGGGGGCCGTGAACGGCTACGCCGCCATGGAAAGGATCCTGAAACCGCAAAGCAAAAAGGCCGAGCCGGGCGTCGACTCTCCGGGGAAACGTTGAGGGTCACCAAAGCAGGAAGACAACAGCAGCTCCAACAACTGGGTGCTCTTATTTATGCCTACATTTTGTACGAAGATAACTCAGGCTGGACAATTAGAATGTATATTTTATGCAGAGAATTATTACAAAAATAATAAACAGTCAAACGTTTCACAGACTACGGTGTTACTCAAAAAACATTCAACAATTCGTGGGACAAATGATCAATGTCAACATCTCGAATACAATACTCCAATGATAACATCCCATTCATTAAAGTAGTACTGCAGTAAAATGAAAATGTTTTTAAGAGTACAGTACACTGACCAACTTTAGATTTTATTTCAAATGTATCAATTATCACTGTAGTATCAATATTGCAAACTAACAATACAGTCCAAATTAAAACCAAATATGTACAGTACTCGAGCACCTTCAAATCAGTTGTCACTTCAGCATGATATTGAGATCATGGTGTCATTGATTCCCATCGTGACTACATTTATACCAGGTTTTACAGATAAATTGTGTTGCTATCCGTTTGTTTCCTGGAGTACTGTATCACAAATGTGCCTAGAAAGTCAAATCAGTGATCAAATGACACCACAAGCTGCTTCAAGGAGGGGATGGACTCTGGGAATATGTAGCTTTTATTCATCTCAGAAAAGGGCAACTTGTAACCAAAAATTAAATAGCGCCTCAGAGCAGCACCAGCTTCTCGTTAAGGGCGATCTGTGCTTGGGTGAGGTTGGACAGGTACGTCACCATCAAGAGGTCCTGTCAAGAAACATTTGACATGGCATTAATTGACGTGTGGTTAATCCAATTCGGAGAGAAAACATGACCCATTAATCAACCGTGACAAGAAAGACAAACATACGTTGATGTTGGAGTTGATCATATTCTCAAAGTCCTCCGCTGAGATGGTCGGTACCTTGTTGACCAGGTCCATCAGGAAGCGGCCCACGCTGTTGTCTGCCGTCACCTTGCCAGACTGAGACGGATAAAGAGGTCACATTTAGCACGATGCTTGCTAATATGGAATACTAGGAAGTGCATTGTGAGATACAGTGAGGGCATAGTACATTCAAACAACACTACAAAATGGCAACCTTGTTTTATAGGGCACTACGTAGTGGATCGGGAGAGATTCCAAACACAGCCCAGGTTAACGTTCTCAAAGTACAAGATGCAGGCGATTGATAAAATGTCTGTAGAGACTCACCAGCACATCCTCGATGTATGCTAGCACGGTGGTCAGCATGTCCTGAACGCGTGCAGCAGAGCCGGCCACCTGGGAGAGGTCCGACGTCAGGCCCTTGGCGCGACTAGTAGTGAGGCGTGTCCTCTGCAAAAGGTCCACTTAAAAAGCAAACAAAAAACAATATATAAAGACAACATCGTGAAGGCAAATTTTTATTCACAGAACATTAAAGAGGTGCATTCAAGGAAAACATGCAGAGATCTTGCAAGGTAAGATGCATGTCTTACAAAGTTAAATGCAACTTAGTCATTAGATATATTAGAGACTGGGAAGACGAAAAAAAAAAAATTACTGTCAGTTGTTCCCTGACTACTTGGTGGAAACGCTGACACTGAAGAGTGTTTCTTTCCTTACCTCCTATCCTCTCTGTGTCATAGTAGACGTATTTGACTGTGAGTGGAGTAAACATCACGCCGACCGTCTTCCCGGGCACGCCCATCTGTGCACTGTGTAAGAGATGAGGTGTTAGGAAGTGGTCGTTGGCATAAAATGCGCGACGAAATAAAGACGGTGAGACAGACCTGACGTAGGCACGAATGTTCATCTTGCCGCTCTGCAGGGCTGTGTCAGCGGTCAGGTGGATGGGGTTGGTTGCCTCGCGGCTGTAGTACTCGTGGATGAGCACAGAGTGCTCAGTGATATCGAAGCCTGTGGCGTACCAGCCGATGATGACCTCGCTGGGCGAGACACGCTTGTGTAGCTCGTACATGTTTTTGGCAAACTCCATGTCAACGGCGACCTGTGGGAGGACAAGGAATATCAAGTCACACAACTGTCCATGAGCAAAGAGTCTCATCAAAGACCGTACATCAGCGATCTAGAGGTTGCTGCTGCTTAAAATTCCCTCTTGGCTGGCAACCAGTTTAGGGTGGACCCCGCCTACTACTACTCGAAGACAGCTGGGATAGGTTCCAGCGAGTCCGCGACTCTTTCTCTTAGCTTGAGTTGTTCTCAAAAGTGCTCTTCAAAATGGAGTTGAGTGCTGTCTTTTTTAAAATAAACTACGGCGACAACAATAAAGAGTAAAGAGACATGAACAACGCACCTCGTCTTCAGACTCATTGTGGGGCACAGAGAAGCAGTTGGTCACCTCGATCGAGTGCTTGTCGATGGTACCTGGAGGGGGACAACACACCTTCAAATAACACGTAAACGTATCAACTAGTTACATTTAGCCACAGTACACCTACTACTCACATTACAAACACATCGCAAACGTTACAATCCACTTTGATCGTCCAATATTACCTAATCTTAACAGAGTGATATTTACGAGTACATGACAGTACCAGATGTTTGGTTCTAGTGATGTACTAGTGAGACGAGTAACACGCACGCGTTAGCAGCAGACATGCTAAAACCAGCGAACGCGCCAACGATCGGACGAAGTGACAAAATGGGCTATTCACCAACATAATGGCTTCTTACCCAACAGGGTGCCAATCACGCGACTCGCTCCCTCATTTCGTCGCTCGTACGAGTCGCAAATGGAGGCGAGGACGACGGGATGAACCTTCACAACCGGCCCGAAAACCGACATATTGGAAAAGAAGGAAAGGAGTGACTTCTTCGTCCCCAGCTTCGACGAACAGTCTCGTATTTTAGCCACATTAGCTTTTTACCGCCCACTGCTGATTCGGAGTGTGCATGACACGAGAAAATAGGTGCAATTAGAATACATTACTTTTTGAATATAAATGGAATATATTGAGAGTATTTGGTGTCTCCTATTTTTTCTTGTATTGGTGTTCCTCATGCTGTGTCTAGTGAGTGTCAGTGTATACCGTAAATTTACACACAGCTTTTTTTTTAACTTTAAAGAGGCTTAAGCGCATAGTTTTGAACACGTAAATGGGTCAGATGTACATTATTCAAAAGAAATAATGCCAAAGGATGCAATTACAGCACCATTCATCAAGGCAATGCAAGGCTTGGTGAGAGGGGCTGGGCTGACGACACCTGCCCGCCTCCATCGCATCCACGCACGGCGGAAGACTCCCCCACCTCACAGCCACAGCGACACGCTAGCCTCGGAAAGGCGGACGCGTAAGGTCCATTTTCGGGGTTGAGGGATTTTCTTTTGTCCTCAAGGTCCCGGAGGATCGACCGGATCGATGGCGAATATGGACGGACGCGTCGAACCACCGTTCCACACGACGAATACTTATCTTCTTCGGCAAATGAGGTTAAACTAATCAGGTGCGATATTTCGTTATTTGAATGTACAGCCACTTTTGTTGACCAAATGCGAACCGTTGCTTGGGTACATAAACCCTGTTCACAGATTGTGTCAAATTTGTGATCGTACGTCATTGTGATTTTCTCCATCAGTTTCACGATGGACCCACGCCAAAATAAATCATTCGACTTATGCAAATAGACTCGTTATTATTTGTAATAATAATAAAATATATATATTTTTAAACGGCAGGCCTGCTGCGCGCATTATGCAAGACACCTGAGACGGCCTGCTGTGATAGCAATGCACAGTGAAAATAGCACACACGCACATAAACTATAAGTCTCTCTCTCTCTCTCTCTCTCTCTCTCTGCCTCCCTATCTTACTTACCCCTCTCTCTCTCTCTCTTTTTCTCTCACTCTCTCTCACACACACACAAACACACACACACACACACACACACACACACACACACGCTCGCACTCACAAACACACGCTCACACAATTCAAAACATGCAAAATATGCTGACCACAATGGGTTATGCAAATGCAACCCCCAATACAGAACAATTTCGAATTCTGTTTCAAAAAAAAAAAAAGTTCGCCTCAAAAATCAACCAAAATTTGGACTTCCGACTGGCATTATGTGTGACTTCAGAAAATTGCATGCAATGGAAGTGCAGCAGAGGACCGGACATGGCGAAAAGTGTCATCATAAGCACAAAATGAGAAAACAATTCTTTAATGTTATAATACAAAGATGTATACACTTGGTGCGGGATGTAGATTTTTTTCCCTCCACTTAAAAAATGACAAGCAGTTTTTGTCATTTATAATGAGCATTATAACTGTTTTATGTCTTTCCCGTGTCACCAGAATACATCTCAAAAGAGTTTAACGCTCAGCAATTCAGTTCAAATTTTTCTCAGTCTTAGTACATGTTTTTAGCAGTTCAAGCATAGTCAACTGCATTTGTCCATGTACAGCACTTTGTATGCAGCGATGGCTGTTTGAAAGTGCTCTATAAATTCAGTTGAGTTGAGAAGCAAATAATTATTTGGCCTTGGCGATGGTCTACTGTCACCTGAGTAGTTTTGCTCATACTGTATGTGTATTTGTTTTGAGATGGATAAATCAGTCATTGTGTCACAACAATAGTCTGACTTGCTTGTTTTCCTTCTCATGTTTCAGCAAACAAATGGTAGTACAACAAATATCCAGTGGACCGAGTTCGCCAAAGTGACATTTCAATAACACGCGCACACACACACACACACACACACACACACACACACACACACACACACACACACACACACACAGTCAAGTGATGGCTGTGGAGAACTCTGTCCTGACCCCGCGTCCGGACTCGCTCTCACTGCCGGTGGACCACAAGCCAGAAGGGGAGCAGGAGGCGGTCACCGAGGCCCCGATGACCCCTGCGGACGGCCGTGGTGTCTTCAACGTGTCCGAGGAGCTGGGTCACGTCGTCACCACCGAGGCGGTCAAGGTGAACCGGTCGTTCCAATCAAAGATGGCCGAGCGGGAGGCCACAGTCAATCAGACCAGGAAGAAAACCCAAGGGCCAGAGAAGGAGAGAGGGCGATTCGGATGGGGTGAGTGATTTCATGGTGACAGTGTGAAGACAATCTATGATGCCGTTTGTCTTGATATTTTTGCACCAGCTCGCACTCGCCGCAAGAGGCAACGCTACGTGGAGAAGAACGGCCGCTGCAACGTGCAGCACGGCAACATGCGGGAGACGTATCGCTATCTGACAGATATTTTCACCACTCTGGTGGACCTCAACTGGCGCTGCTCACTTTTCGTCTTTGTCATGGCGTACGCCGTCACGTGGCTCTTCTTCGGCGCTATCTGGTACCTCATCGCCTACTGCAGGTTGGTGTTGCCCTTGATCCATTTGTTTCATTGGCATTTGTCACAAGGTTTCAATGTTTTGTTTTTTTCAAATTCATTCATTTTGGTTCAAAAAAACAATTCCTATGTTTAAGATACTGAGATTGGCTGGTGACAAGTCATCTGAAAAAGGCTTCCGCGATAGCGCTATACAAAATGTATGGATGGAAGGATGTTTAAATTGACCATCGGATGTTTAAAATGGAGAATTTGCATGATAAAAATTTAAATTGTCAATTCAAAATGAGCCCTTTTACTTTTAAAACTAAATTTATATTTAAAATAATACTTTTTACATTTAAAATGAAACATTTAAAAAAATATGTTTTACCTTCAAGTTAGTTTAATCTGTTTCAAATGATTTTTTTTTTGTTATTCAAAATTAAATGTATGACGAAAATTACATGCATTTTTATCATGAAAATTCTGTTTAAAATGAAAATATTTGCACTTACAATGAAAATCTTTGCACTTAAATGAAAATGACAAAGTTAAAAATGACAGTATATGTAATAATGTTTAAGATGAAAATATTTATTAAGAAATAATCACATTCAACATTTGTTTTACTTTTTGTAATGACCATTTTTTTTATAATCACCGCGATATTAAAATGTGATATTTCAAATGACCATTTTCACATTGAGAACATTTTTGTTTAAAATCAAACTTCGGTGATTCTCAATTATACATTTAGATTAATTCTTTTTTTTTTTTAATTCCTACATTTGAAATGTTCGTGTTCCATTCATTCATAACTGCGCTGCATCATAGTGAAAGGTGTAAGCAATGTTTTGACTCATCTCATTTAGCTAAACAATGTGGCAAACCTGCTCTTTAGTTATGATATAATGCTATAAATAACCCAAAATTAATATCACTTTACTAATGACACCTTGCCAACAATATTTATAACGTTTTATTTTCTGCTGCCGTGTTCAAAATGCGAATCGGCACACCATTTATCTTCAACACAATTAGGTAATTATTTAGCGAGCATTAGCAGCGGCGTACGTCAAGCAAAGCTGCTCTGTACTCGCCTGGTGCCGTCTTGTTTATCGCCAAACACGACTAATGGAGCGCCCAATCTGACACTTGGCGCGACATCAATACAACACAAGCGCATATATATTAATTGAACCATCACGCGGGCTGCGTCACCTCCTCTGAACCGCCCGGCGACAAGTCCTCAGATGGGTTTCTGCTGCGAAGGCTGAAAAGAAAAAGAAGAAGCAGTCGCCGCATAATGGCCACATGGCACTTTCTGCAGAAGCGACTCTCAAATTAGCTAAAGGGGTTCACCTCGTAAAATCCTGACCTTATCGTATCAATGGATCACCGGTGCCAGCAGCGGCACAGAGCCGCTACCGTTGCGCTTCCTTGCTATCGACGGCGTTTCATATAAAAGACACGGATGCTATAAATGAACACCACTTTAATGGATTATCTTCCTCGGTTATTAAGAGACATTAGCTCCTGTCACACAAAGTGTTTTGTCCCAGTGGTGTTGGCTTATGACGGCAAAATGGCGAGAGACACGTTCAAATCATGTCAGCAGTAGTGTGTGTCCATCTCATGCTGTTAGCATTCTTTTACGCTGTGTTCGAAAAGACACAAAAGCTCTGTTGACTTTAGATCAGGAGCTGCGAAAAGCTTCACTTGTGGGCAGGTTAAATTTGAGTTTGATGTTCATGAACGGGACAAGCACAGAATGGTTAATGGTGGACTGTTACTGTCGCGCCCTGGTCAGTTCTCTCGTCACTTTTCTGTGTGAAGTATAGTAGCTACAAGGAATGGTGGCGGATGAAGTTGGCAAACCAGCTAACCAACTCATTTTCCAACATTTGAGGTCAGGGTATCTTTATAAGTCCATTTGATACTACCCGTCAAAACCGTATCTTTCTGTTTTCGCGACTTAGTGTGAAAGGTACTGACACAGAAGGGTGGGGTTGAATTTCTGTCATTGTGGTCTTAAAGTTTTATGTGTCTCACTGTGCTATTTTAGAAACTTGCCTTGGGACTACGGCTGAAAATTAGCATTTATGCTAAGTCCGGCACATTTACACTGTTTATTGTCATGTTGATAATGTGCACCGTCCCAAAAAATAACTACCGGTAACTAAATAAATAGATAAATACATTTAGTATGCCAATTTTCGGGTTTCTGAGGTGTGTCAATAAAATAAAATCAATCTGTAATTTTTACAAATTGACATTGCAGTTGTGTGTCATCCATACATTTCAAATCAGCCTTTTTGAATCGGATTTGCTGCCATTATCATCCTCAGGGGCGATCTGGACCACCTTGAGGACGAGACGTGGACACCGTGCGTCAACAATGTCAATGGCTTCATTTCGGCCTTCCTCTTCTCCATCGAGACGGAGACCACCATTGGCTACGGCCACCGCGTCATCACTGACCAGTGTCCCGTCGGCACCATGCTGCTGCTGCTGCAGGCCATTCTGGGATCAATGGTCAACGCTTTCATGGTGAGCATGTGTTTTTGCATCTTAATGTAGAGTAGACGTACCGTCATTCAGGTTGGTGTTATTTTGGAGTGATTTCAAACAGTTTTAGTGTGGCTGACCAATATCAATTTTTTTTCACAATTGTAATTGTCAAGCTGTAGGTAATCTGCCTAGCAACAAGCACCCAATCAAAGTCTGACTTGACCAGGTGATGAAAACTAGCATGTGGTGTCGGCGCAGGTGGGCTGCATGTTCGTGAAGATCTCACAGCCCAACAAGCGGGCCGAGACGCTGGTGTTTTCTAAGAATGCCGTCATTTCTCTGCGGGACGACAAGCTGTGCCTGATGTTCCGGGTGGGCGACCTGCGTAGCTCACACATTGTGGGCGCCAACATGCGGGCCAAGCTCATCAAATCCAAGCAGACGCAGGAGGGTAAGACTGCCAACCAATGTTTCCTTCAATTTTCCTGAGCATCTCATGGACCACAGTGAGCAACATCAGATATGCACTTGGCGGCCAAAGCAGTCTCATACGTGTCCAAAATCTGTGATTTAAAAAAAAAAAAAAAAAGTGGAGTGTGTTGGTCTTTTAGGACATTATGAAATCAATTCTTGTTTGTTATAATGTTGTGGCGAGCTGTGAATTTCACACTTTTACCCTCTGCGTCCCTTCTTTGAAGGCGAGTTCATCCCCTTGGACCAGACGGACATAAGCGTGGGCTTCGAGACAGGCGACGACCGCCTCTTCCTGGTATCGCCGCTGGTAATCTCGCATGAGATCGACGCCCGCTCTCCTTTCTGGGACATGTCGCAGGCGCAGCTGGAGAAGGAGGACTTTGAGATCGTGGTTATCCTGGAAGGAATGGTGGAGGCAACAGGTGAGATTATGAAAGAAATTTCAACCTTCTTATTTTGTGAAGAGGCACGGTGGACAAGTGTTTGGCCAGTCTGCCTCACAGCTCTGAGGCTTGAGGGCTCAAATCTCTGCTTATTTGGTTATTTGTAACATCACGATAAAATATCCATCTATCCATTTTCAATCTGCTTATCCTCACGAGGGTCGTGGGCGTGCTGGAGCCTATCCCAGCTGTTTTTTGGTAGTAGGCGGTGTACATCCTGAACTGGTTGCCAGCCAATCGCAGGGCAGACACACACAAACAACCCTCCGTGTTCCCAAATCACACCTTTGGACAATTTGGAGTGTTCCGTTAACCTGCCATGCATGTTTTTGGAATGTGGGAGGAAACCGGAGTACCCGGAGAAAACCCACCCATGCACTGGGAGTACATGCAAACTCCACACAGGAAGGCCGGAGCTGGAATCGAACCCTGCACCTCTGCACTGTGAATCTGACGCGCTAACCAGTCGACCACGGGGCCGCCCCAATTGTTCTTTCATCCACTTACATACGTAATAAAAAAAGTATTGTGGTCATTTTAATTCAAAGTGGTATAAAAACTGCACAAGATGTGGCTTAGCAAAGCTCTTTATATTATTGCCTTGCGGCAAAATGGCCCCAGAGGAGGATGATAAAAGTTTCGAGCTATTCTTTGACGCTACGGGGGTGAAGTTGGCTATTGATTTCCTTGCTCAGCAACTTCCGACGAAGGTTTTTCAGTCGTAACTCTGCCGCAGAGAATAATCATAATAAGGGCTCATCATTCGTCACCCGTTGCATCACTCAAATTATTCTGTCTTGGTTTGCGGCGCAAAGCGATTCTGAGTAACGCGTGTGATGTCCGCTGCCTGTGTGCAAGGCATGACCTGCCAAGCCCGGAGCTCCTACTTGGCTGAGGAGGTGCAATGGGGGCACCGCTTCAGTCCCATGATGTCGCTGGCTGAGGGCTTCTTCGATGTTGACTACGGTGCTTTCCATCACACCTTTGAGGTAACGTCTCACCTGGTTATGATTCAATATTGTTCTAATTGTTATGACAGCCATCCGACCCATATATAGTGTCAGATGGCTGACTGTAACATGTCAGAAGGGCTACTGTAATCCCTGACATAGACACCAAAAAAAAAAAAAAAAAGCGATGACTTTTGCGGCGACGATGTTTTACACCTTTGAATGTAAGTCATTTCATTGACGATGTACAACTAATTGGTACCCTTTCATCCCACTCCAGGTGGACACGCCCTCCTGTTCGGCACGAGAACTCTCATTGGCTGCCGCTAGGCTGGACGCTCACCTCTACTGGTCCATCTCCAGCCGGCTAGACGAGGAGCCCACCCTCGTCCAGCAGGCCGCCACGGAGCCGCAGGCGGCGCCGCCCGACAGCGGCAAAGGCGAGGCGCCCACCTTCATCGTTGGCGAGATGACCGACAACAGCGTTCCACCGCCGGCGCTCGGCGAGCCAAACGGCAGCATCCAGTCAGCGTGCGAGGCTTAGATGACAGAATGTGCACAAAGACATTCGGACGATTTGTTTAGATCTCCACAAGAAGACATTTTGTTTCTTTTTGTCTTTCTAGACAGCATACATGGACTTTTCTCTTTTTAAACCACCCTGGCCTTTTATCACGGTTTCAATGAGGCAGGATATTGTACATTGGCCAGATTTGCTCACATTTGATTAGCCTGTAGATAGTTTAGGAAGTGTTTGCACATGTTAAAAAGAATTATGTGCTACAAGCAACTCTGAACATTAACACCTATGCTCTAGCAAGGGCGCTGTTCTCTGTGTGATGTCACACAGGCGATGGTGGTACTTTTATTAATCAGGGGAAAACCAAATATGTAATTAAGTGAATTTGCTTTGCTCTGCTAGCATTTTCCCAGGCTACTGGAGGGCGCTGTTTGTTCAAGACATTCCTAACACAGCGGGACATCAGAACACATAAAGCTGTTTCTGGTGTCGTATATAATGCAGGGATATTTTTTTTCTTTGGTCTCAGCCATGGGCGTATTCAGACTCTTTTAAGGGGTGCTTGGATTGGTCATTTTAGTGTGATACAGTGGCCATTAAGGGACAAAACCGTTTGTAACTACAAATGCTGACTTTTTGTTTTATTTTTTGAGGCACATTCTGATGAAATTTGTGATTGACCTTGGGGAGGAACTCACAGCACAAGTCACACCCTAACTTCCTGCTACCCGCTGCTGTCTATTAACGTGGTGTTTTTACTTGATGCTTTTAATAACAACAGGAGTCTATATCATATACTAATATGTCACTTCGAATAAAGTCTACTCCAGAGTAAGTGCCTTCTTGAATATATCTGTCAAGATTGATGTTGGTGCCAGACAGGAGAAGTCAGCAGATTGGGTTACTAGGCAGAATCACAGCCTGCGCAGTACCTCAGTTTGACCGCTAGAGGAAGACAAATATCCCCAACGCTGGAATCTGATCTTGGCTGCCACGCTGCCTTATTGGTGCTGTTTTTAGGAGATGGGGAACCCATCAGCTGTCTCCTAGGCAACCAGGGCTGGGGACAAGACAGTGTGGAGCTGTGTGTGTATTTCTATGTAAGTGTGTGTGCGTGTTTGGAAGCAGACGTCCAAAAGGGTTCATGGACTAAGGGGAGGTCATTAAGAAGTGATGTTTGATGAGATGTGGTGGCATTGTTTTTCACCACAGTGACCTTCACATGCTAAGTGACCTTGACATCGACGTAGAGCTATGGAGGGATGACTTAAAAAAAGACAATAGCAGTCATCTGTGACCCATTCAGTCCCAAAATAGAACAGGAGGAGGCAAAGCGGGTGACTTCGAGGTTTACGAGGGTCTAAGTCTACAGTCACAGTGATATAAAATCTCTGCCCTCTCCTGTTCAAATGCCAGGTTGATGTGATATAAAAATGACACAAATTTTAAATCATTTTCAAACTCTTCCCAGTATTAACATGATCTTCAACTTGTACAACTCAGTCATGAAAACATCTTTTTTTTTTTTTTTTAGAGGGCAGTTTCAAAGCAAACAACTGAGATGATGAGATTGAACAAACGTGGACACGCTCTCATACCTGCGGAAGTGGCTTTGCATAGAATTAACCAATCACATTCAAACTCATTTTAAATAGAAATCAGCAAACAAGTGCCACTCTCCTGGCTTCCAAATGAGTTCTGTGCATCTTTTTAATCTTAACACAACACAAGAAGACAAGACGCAATCTGCACTCATCAAGAAAGGGTGAATCCTGCACATACAGGTAAGTCATCCTGGCAAGGGGATTCCCCCATCTGCGGCCCCTTCATAAGGTTTCTCAAAATTTCCCCAGATGGGATTTTTTTGTTTTTGCTTGCTCTTCTGGGGGTTAACATCAGGGGATGTCATTTATATTTGTCAACTGTGAGACTTATCCATGATTAAAGGCTACATAAATTAATTTGACTGAATTATTGCCCCTTTTTTGTAAGCCCGTTGAGGATTTTAAAAAGTGGCATGTGTGATGTTTATAATTAACAGCAAGGTTTGAGTCTAAAATTTGGCATTTTTTTTTGGTTTACTTTTATGTGGGTTAATGTATTTTTGACACCGATTCTCTCGCACATCTGGTTTATGATAGTTTAATTTTTTGTTTTACATTATTATGTTATTGTTATGAATATTATGAAAACCTGATGTGCCAATGAAAAAATGTGGGCATATTCAGAATATGCACACAAACCAAAAAAAAAAACTAGAAAGATCTAGAAAGACGTCTCTGATTCAAGAGAAAAAATGTAAAAACTTGTTGAGCAGTGTCATTAAACTTTTGAGTTAACTGCTCCAACCACATTGGACATTGAGCGTGGCAAGTTACAGCAGTGTTTTCAAAACTTTATGAGGCCCACTTGGAACAAGGCTCAGTTAGGACTACACTAGCCTTACTGATGAAGTACTGAACTGATGAAGCCTTCTGGGACAAGAGGTGAAACGTCTTCTACGACAACCGGATGAGTCCAGTTGCGATCGATTAAATACTATGAGATTGGAATGACCTGGTTGAATGAAAAGACTCACAAGCATGTTGCTGTGTGAAATTGGCTCTGGGGTTCCATTGTCATGACAATTTTCAATACAAATACTTGGAGCGAAGTTTCACCGCATTCGCCGCCTACTACGTATGGCGTTAAAAAAAGCTTAACAATTTCACATCGCCCAGCTGCCAAGAATGTCTTCTTCCTTTTGAAATTGACTTGTGCCAATTCACTGATAAGAACTCTGGAATTCAGCCAAAATGGCCGCTTCCACCAAAATGGCCGACTTCCTGTTGAATTTTGGACATACGAGCGACTTGAGAGTTTTTCAAGCGTCCTGACGTTATTGACGTGTCCACCTAATTTCGTGACATCACTCACAGGGGCGAATAGTGGAAAACTTTGGAAGGGACCTCCAAAAAGCAGACGTTGGTGCTCGAGCCCAAACAATACTCTTGTTGTTAGAAAGCAAAGTTGAAAAGAGAGTTTGGAAGGAATCATTTGTGCAGGCAGCGAGCGAAGAGGGGCGGCAGCCCACCCCACCCTACCTCCACCCCCCCTCCAGCCTTCCTCCCTCCCTGCGTGTGTCTCGGGGAGCCCATGCAGTCCAAGGCAGCCAGCAACCGGCGCGTCCTCCCCGCCTACCAATCGGCATGCTCGGCTCGGGCTCCGCGCTCTGTGAGCAAGCCGAACCGCAGCGAGCGGCCACGCACGCACGCACGCACGCACGCATCTCGCCAGGTATGTTTCAACACGAAAACGACATTTTCATTTCTTTCATGTATGCGTTCTACCAGAGCAACGTGCATCCCGGCTGCATGGTTTCTAGGGAGGGGTTGCTATGCATGCTTGTGCGCGTGTGAACGCGCGTGAGCGTCGGTAAACACTCCCAGTTTAGCGCATCTGCAACTTGCGCGTTTTGGCTTTAATTCTTATGAATCCTCTCCTCATTATTTTTGGTGGTGTTTTTTTTTTCCTCCTCCCGTTCGCGGGGCGGGGTTGGGTCGCAGCATGGCCGCATGTGCAAGTTGGAGTGCAGGTGCATGCAGCTGTCTCCAGGCAGGTATGATGATAGGGCTCATGATGTTGCCATATTGCGGTGTCCCCCTCCCATAGCATAGCATAGTAGCATATAGCATGGCATGGCATGCAGCCGTGAGGCGTGGTGCACGTTAACCATGTATTATTGAAGGCTGTTTGCTATGATACATGTTTCACCTGCATGATTCATTCATGGCAGGAGGATGAGCAGGCATTCACGAACTGAGAGTGTGTGTGCATATGTGATGGTGTGTGGGTTGCTAGGTAAAGATCCAGGTACACTCCCCATGCTGTGATACATGTGTATGTACATTATTTGGGACATGTGGAGTGTTAATTTATGCACATCAGAAGTGAATCTTATGTGAGCTCCTGCGTGAACAACTTTGAGATAGTGGCAAATGTTAACATGTACACACTTTTAGTCTGAATAAGTTTGCACATGCTTTTTTTTTCTTTCTTTCTTTCTTTTTTATCCGCCCTTGTGGAAGCAAACAGCAATACCTTGGCTGTTGCTATGCGAATTAGAGGGACTTTGAAGTCATGACCTTGTGTAAGTTGACTGGTGGTGCATTCAGTGAGCCTCACTTCCCAAAAGTAGTCATGCACTTAATAAAAAGTCAAGTGGTGCTGTATTCATTGCCCCTCGGTTCCAAGAATAAGTCATATGGTGCATTTACTTGCTGTAGAGCATATACTGAATCAGTGCATTCGCTCCCCGACAGTTACAGTGAATAAGTTGAATGGCGGTGGTGCAAGTTGAATGGCCCCTCTGTTCCAGGAATAATATTGTATATAAAGTAGCAACAATGCAAATGATTTCAAATGCTATCTTATTGTACCATAACGTAACACATCGAGTTGTATCATATTTTATCACAATGTGATGTAACTGATCATATCCCATCCAATCATGGCTTCATATGACATCATATCGTAACGGACCATATTGTCATACCGTAAGTGGTATCTTATCATCATGTATCACGTAGCATTGTATCACATCATATCACATCATATTGTACTTGTATCACATTTTAGTGCATCTATTGCTGTAATCGATTGTATTTTAACACATCATATCTGAGCATATGCATTGTATGCACGGTGTTGTGCTGTATTGTATCGTGTCATATCATAACCTATCGTACTATATTATGCTGTATGCTGTCGTATCATAATATATCTTATCCCATCATATGTCATCATGCATGATATCATGATCTATTGTAATGTATTCCACCCTATACAAAACTGTACTGTATCTTATTGCCTCCCATCATATCATATTGCAATATATCATCATTTGTCATATTGGATTATGCCATACCATGTCATACACTCTTGAAACATTTGGGCAAAAAAAGAACTCAATATTGGTCAAAAAGGGATGTACACCACATTTGGGGTAAGTCATTTAAACCCCAAAAGTTGGGTCGAATGAGTAATCTACTTTGAGGTGTAAAGGACGATTAAAGATTGATATATCGCATGTTTTAGCATGAACAACATGGATCGTATCGCTGAAATCAACAAGTGGTTGGTCGGTGCAGCATATCAGCTGTGGTGCCTGAGCCTCTGGAAATGATTTGGAACCAGAAGCACGGAAACTTACTAATATGGAAATCTATGACAAATGTAACAAAAGCACTATTGCTAGGAAGACCCATCTGATAAAGCATTCATTAATACAGACTGACAAATAGACGAGGACGGAGTAAGTGACCAAGCATGTGCTTCTAACTACGGCTACAAACAAAAAAATAATAATCTGAAGTCGTTCCACCGTGAGTCTACAAGCAATGCTTAAAGTCACATTTAAACATTCTTAACTGCCATGCAAGTGTAAAAGTGCGTGTGGAGAAATGCTTTTCATCCATTTTATGTTTGTTTTTCTCTAGATGGAGCATCAACAGAAAAAAAATACACATAAAGTCCCCCCTGCCCCAAAGGCAAAACACTCATACAATCTATCCTTTGGTAAAGTCCAAAGTTTATGCGTTTTTATGGCTTATATTTGTTTTAGCATGAACAGCATGGATCGTATCGCTGAAATCAACAAGTGGTTGGTCGGTGCAGCATATCAGCTGTGGTGCCTGAGCCTCTGGAAATGATTTGGAACCAGAAGCACGGAAACTTACTAATATGGAAATCTATGACAAATGTAACAAAAGCACTATTGCTAGGAAGACCCATCTGATAAAGCATTCATTAATACAGACTGACAAATAGACGAGGACGGAGTAAGTGACCAAGCATGTGCTTCTAACTACGGCTACAAACAAAAAAATAATAATCTGAAGTCGTTCCACCGTGAGTCTACAAGCAATGCTTAAAGTCACATTTAAACATTCTTAACTGCCATGCAAGTGTAAAAGTGCGTGTGGAGAAATGCTTTTCATCCATTTTATGTTTGTTTTTCTCTAGATGGAGCATCAACAGAAAAAAAATACACATAAAGTCCCCCCTGCCCCAAAGGCAAAACACTCATACAATCTATCCTTTGGTAAAGTCCAAAGTTTATGCGTTTTTATGGCTTATATTTCCCTAAATTGTATGACATCAGCGTCTGATGCTTCTAGTGCAGTTTGTACATGTAAAGAATCGCTTCAATGCGGAGTGAACAGCAAAGTCTCCTTGGATTTTCCAAAATAGAATATTGCTAAAGTAAAAAAAAAAAAAAAAAAAAATCATAATAGTAGTAAACTTAAGGTCACCTTGAAGGAGCTTGTATCAATTTGTCATTTTTATGACATCATGACTCATTGTTGAAGTGAAAGTCCGAAGAAAAGGACCAAAATGTTCATACTCGATATATAAATTGAAGAAAATGTCAAAACAGGATAATACGTGAGAAGGATTTTATCCATCCATCCATTTTCTAATCCTCTTTATCCTCATGAGGGTCACGGGTCCCAGCTGCCTTCGGGCAGTAGGCGGGGGACACCCTGAACTGGTTGCCAGCCAGTTGCAGAAAGATTTTAGGAATGTCTCAAGTCATTAATTATCAAAATTGGGTTCATATAACTCATTTTGTGATCATCCAATAATGTTTTTTTTTTTTTTTTTGTGTGTGATGGGCTAGTACCCAATTGTTACCTAATTTATACATCATCTTCTAATTTATTGTATTTTAATAGTGTGTTGATGTGTTGAAATGTAGCATAGAAGCAATCGCATCAAATCACACAGTATTGCCTTTCATCACATGGTAATGTATCGAAATGTTGTATGACGCATCCCAAGAATTTGTAGCCTATTGCACAGTATCTCATCACACTTAATATAGTGTATAGCAATATCTCATAATATATTGCAACAAACAGCCCGGTGGTCCAGTGGTTAGCGCGTCGACCTCACAGTACAGAGGTACCGGGTTCAATTCCAGCTCCGGCTTCCCTGTGTGGAGTTTGCATGCTCTCCCCGGGCCGGCGTGGGTTTTCTCCGGGTACTCTGGTGTCCTCCCACGTTCCAAAAACATGCATGGCAGGCTGATTGAACACTCCAAATTGTCCCTAGGTTTGAGTGTGAGCGCGGATGGTTGTTCATCTCTGTGTATCTGGCGATTGGCTGGCAACCGGTTCAGGGTGTCCACCGCCTACTGCCCGAAGACGGCTGGAATAGGCTCCAGCACCCCCAGCGACCCGTGTGAGGATAAGTGGATCGGAAAATGGATGGATGGATATTGCAACAAATCCCAACGTATCATTTCGTATCGCGTCGCAATAACGTTGTAGCAAATATCGCCATGTATTGAATTGTCACATCATGCATTACATGAAGTCTCATTGGAATGCACCGCATCACGTTGCATGTGTCGTATCATGTTGTATCGGAATGAATCGTATCAGAATGAATCACGTCTGAATTGAAATTGATCGTGTCGCATGGTGACGTGGTTAATGTGTTATACCGTTATTTCTGTTTTTGTTTTGGGGTCACCTTCCCCCAAAAGTGATGGCCTCTGCTGAGCAGCGCAGCGCATAAGGCAAATACCGACCTTTGCGCCCCCCCCTCCCCGGACGTGCGCCGCCATGTACAGCGTGGAGGACCTGCTCATCTCGCACGGATACAAGCTACCCAGGAGCGGCCCGCCGTCGGCCACAGCTTATGACAAACGGCCTGCCGACTGCCAGCGTGAGCTCCTGCTGGACAACCGGGCGGGCCGGGCAACGGCGGGGGCAACGCTCAACGGCTATGAGGCGGAGCGTGGCGGGGCCTCGGCGGGCGGCAGCGGCTTATACAGCAGCAGGCCGGCGCCCCTCAAGGGTTATATGGACAATGAGGGCGACAGGAGGAGGAAGGAGGCCTTCCTCGGTATCCTAGGTGACGCTCAGGCTTTGGGTGATTCTCTGGCTACAGACAGCGGGTGAGTGCTTCTCCCCACTTTTTTTTTTCTACACCTTTTCCTTTCCTTTCGTCAGCATGCAAAAGCTGCACTGCAGGTCCCCCCAACTCCCACCGCGCACCCGCCTTCCTGCAGCAGCACAGCTGACATATCTCAGGCCGGCCTTCTGACAAAAGCTTGATGCATTTGTGTGCGCAGAGCTAGCATCAACCCGGTTGGTGACAGATGAAAACAACAGCAGAGTGAAAATGGAGGTCGGGGGGTGAATTGAACTTGCGTCAAGGCACAGCACAGTGTCACTCCACTGTAAACACTGGCACACCGAATCCCATCCAGCACGTGCTCTGTGATGTCAGCATGTTGCTGGGCAAGTGTGCGCGGCTCCCCCCTCAGCCATACACTAGCATATGCTGCTCGTGACTCACACGCGCACGTACAGCGCGGGTCACACATGGCATGTTCATTCATTTGTCGCGGTTATTTGACACGTGTTGAATAGTTTTTAATAGATAGTGATAAAAAATAAATAAATAAATTAAAAAAAAACACCTCCAATAATGATTAACCCTTTGTAGAAAACATTAAAGTGCTCGGGTATTCAATAGTTTAATCCAAGAAATAATTTCAGAATATACAAAAATATCTTTTGTTGATTTAATGTTCCTTAATAATAAATGTATTTTACTTTTTAAAGTAATTTTAAGATTAAAAAAAAGACTATTTTTAATTTATGACCTACAGAGTATCACACAACAGGTTTCCCTAATACTGACATAGTTTCCATTGCATATTCCAAACAGCTTCCAAAAGGGAACATTATTATCTGTCATTAGGTGGGTGTACCTAATGAAGTGGCCAGATGAGGTCTTGATTGTCTTAATTTCCCCAGTTTGACTCAAACGTTGCAACTATTGCCTCGTACGATATCTTATTGTATTATATAATGTATTATGATATTGCATGGCGTCCTATCTGATCAAGATATGTCATAATGTATCACGATTTATCGGACCGTACCGTATCAAATTGTTTTCACAGTGTCTCACAATATATCGTGTCGCATAGTTTCTCACTGTACTGTGAATGAATTGTAATGGATCACAAAGTATTGTCATGTTTCGTATATCAAAAAAAAGACTATTTTTAATTTATAACCTACAGAGTATCACACAACAGGTTTCCATAATACTGACATAGTTTCCATTGCATTTTCCAAACAGCTTCCAAATGATCCGCTCAAAAGGGAACATTATTATCTGACATTAGGTGGGTATACCTAATGAAGTGGCCAGATGAGGTCTTGATTGTCTTAATTTCCCCAGTTTGACTCAAACGTTGCAACTATTGCCTCGTACGATATCTTATTGTATTATATAATGTATTATGATATTGCATGGCGTCCTATCTGATCAAGATATGTCATAATGTATCACGATTTATCGGACCGTACCGTATCAAATTGTTTTCACAGTGTCTCACAATATATCGTGTCGCATAGTTTCTCACTGTACTGTGAATGAATTGTAATGGATCACAAAGTATTGTCATGTTTCGTAATGTATAAACAATGTATCTTAATGTATCATATGTATATATCGTCATATATCGCAATGAATCATGTGGTAGTGTGTATTTCAATGTATGGGAATATATTGTGATATATCACAATGTATTGCATCATGATCTATCGTATCATAACATATCAGATCATATTGCATCGAATTGTAATCAATGACGACGCTTCACACTCCCTTATATGCATATACTTGATTTCTTTTTTTTTTGGTTTCTGCAGCTGTAACAGAGCGCTTCACAGAACAGTTAACATAAAATAACAAAATAAGAACTGCTTGAAACAACAAGGCGTATGCAGGAATAGTGGTTATGGTGTATCCAAATGTTTGTGATATGTTGATGGGTTACGTTTATCCAGATTTGCACGACTGAAGCCTTATTTTTCAACGACAGCCCTTTAAGTAAAGGTCAGCACAATTAAAAATGCCGTTCATATTGCACAAACATCACAATTTGCGTCATTAAGGGACGCCGGAGCTGTGGCTGACCTCAACACTTTGTTGGAAAAGCCATTGCATGCGCGCGTGCACACACACGCACACACACACACACACGCACACACACACGCATAGTATAGTAAGTCTCTCATGTAAAGCAAATCAATGTGTGGTGGAAAGCTATCAGTTACATGTTAGCGTATTGGCTCGGTTTGATTTATCTGATGATTATTTTCGACATGATGACAAGGGAAGAATATTCCGATAACAGTTCGTTCTGACCCATCCGCAGATTTAGATTAGGCTGACAAGAATGGTTGGGGGGATAATGTCAACATTTGAAATTCCCGACAACAAAGGCGTAACAGAGACTGGGCGGTGACTATGCACTAAAAGGGAATAGCCTGCAGCTTCGATGAATGCTTCTAGAAGAACTCTTCTAGTATTTTTTCTTTTTGTTTCCTTGCAGTTTCTATGATGTCCCAAGTTTGACCTACTCCGAGCCGCTAAGCCACGATGAGAGGGATATTTCTTACTGGCGGAGACGAGGACAAGACTTTAGCATTCTCCTGGACTATGCTGATGGCAGGGAGCTAAGGGCCTCTGCTGGAGCATGGAGACCACAGGCCCTCATCGCGGCCGAGGAACTCAGGGCGGAGAGGCAAGCGCAACAACTGTGGGAGGAAATTTCCTGGCTGCGGGACCAAGATGCACCCGGTCAGCTGAGGGTGACTGGGGAGCGTAAGTGTCAGAGCCTTGGCACTGAGGAGTGGAGGCCCGCCGTGGGCCTGGGCAGGCAGTTGTCTGATGGGGACGGGGAAAGGTGGGCTTTAGAGCAGTATCACCTGAGGACGCCTGAAGGATTTTTTCACCCGAGAACAAAAGCTAAGTCTCAGTCTCTCCCAAGAGTTTTGTCACCTGACGGACTAAACAGCAGAGAGCTTATTCCATCCAGACCAAGCCAACCAGATAGACCGCAAAGGCTAAGCAGCACTCTTTTCTCCGGGCCCTATAGTCGGTATATTTATAGCAGCGCGATTGGCAAGGACCGGTGGGGTAGGAATGCTGGGCCAAGCAGTCATGTTGCACTTTTACCAAAGCCTAGGTTCAGTAGGCCTTTGAAGCCGCCATCGTATGAGATTCACCAGCAAATTAGGGGTAGCGCAGAAATGCTTGCGATAGACCAGGGTCTCAAGCTAAAAGACAGGCCTATCTTTTATTCTAGGGGCGGGGAGCTGCGGCATGACTATTTTGCACAACACTCACTCTCTGGAATGGAGCCCCCGGGCTACATCCCGCCCCCGTCTTATAAAAGAGTCCTACCCCCAAGAGCTGTGTCAATCAATCGTAACGAAATGCTAAACCTGCGGTGGCGCTCAGACTCCCTGCAGCCCAGCTCAGACCCCGGGAGATGGCTAACACGGCACATGGGTGATTCATGGCTGGAACACTATGGAGATCGTGGGGCGTCCTATCGAAAACAGATACCCTCTGGACACAAAGAGCAACTGAGTCAAGTTCGTCAAGTACCAGCTGAAGACACAAGAGCAAATCAAATCTCAGGAGGGTCCGGTGGAAATTCTCTGACCGACTCAGACAAGATCCGGAACATTAACAAAGAGAATCCATCCGCTAAGAATTTAGGACAATCTACATGTGATAGTGCCTTTCCTCCCCAACAGGGGCAATCCCTCAATGCTGGTCGCAAGACGACCCTAACTGAAAATGATAGCAGTACTCGATGGGGCAACAGAGGATTGAACAAAAAAAGTGACAGTGTAGGTCCTGAACAAAATCGTAGTCAGTTTTTCCCCTCGTCTATTCTGGGTAAACCACCACCACCCCCGTGCAAGCCGTCTGAACAGGTTGTCTCTGAAACTGTACCAGAAGTAAAGAAAGTCGAACAGCCCGAACCACCGGAGAAAGATAAGTCCAAGAATCTCAAAAAGAGACTCAGCGAGACCATCTTTTGTTTGGTTTCTGTTCCGGTCACCCCACAGTTAACTGGTACAACCCGTGATCAGAATAACAATAATGAGAAGTCACCAGACCCAGCCGATAGTCCCAGTGACAACAAAACAGGCCATTTAACGAACCAAAGTCTCCAAAGCACATCTTCAGCCGAGGCAGAGCTGCAAGCATTAACTGGTAGCATTGCGAGCAGCAAGACGAGTAGCCGAGCAAGCAGCAAAATGTTCAAAAAGTTGCCCTGCAGACCCCCTAAAATCAACCATTACAAAGAGCTGAAGTTGTCAGGATCTTGGCCCGCAAACCAATACCGTGACCAGGAGACGCAAACTAGCCCTGAGGCCGAAAAACCTGACCCTGAAAACAAGGAAGCACAAGAGGACCCTATTCCTGCTGCCACCGAAGCCCCTGCAAATGGTGGCGGTGTGGGGGGAACTACCTTCACTTTCCCTATCAAGGGAGTGAAGAGTCTAAAACTTTCAAGCAACAGCGCCTTCTCCCTGACCACCACTTTCTCCAACCAGCTGAACAAGAGCACAGCTCAGCAGCCAGCAGTGCCGCCCTCAGGAAATGTGGAGAGCAAACCAGCAGCGAACAGCGGGCAGGAGGTGTTCAAGGTTCCAGAGTTCTTGCTGAAACCGATCGTCAGCCAGCGACCATGGGATGCTGTCAAAGAGCTGGAGGCAATCCAAAAAGAAGTCCAGGATCAACAGCAGCATCAGAAACAGAGCAGCAAACAGCCAAGCGTTGACAAATGCATCGAAGACCTCAACGAGGCCTACAAAGATATCTTGGAGCTCGGCGCTGCCAGCAATAAAGTCCCAGATGGGTCCGTTGAAATCCCTGAGCGTATCAAAATCCGGCTGACGTCCCAGCCTCTCAACAAACCCAGCAGCCTTAGGCGCAGTGCAGTCAGCTGGTCTGTTGATCCCGAATACAGGGAAGTCAAGAGCGCCTTCTCTAGGCCTGCCACAAAGTCGGTCACATTCAGCAAACAGCTAAGGGAAGAACTTCCTGTGCCCCCTCGGGAGTCAGGCTTTCGAGAATACAGGGTTGTTCCTCATCTTCCACGTAGACGTAGCACCGACGGCAGGACCGTGAAACTGGACCTCCCGGACGAACCCATTGAGACGCCACTGTGCGACTTCAGCCCAACGACCAAAAGTGCGGCGGCGGAGGTGCCATGGGCGGACCGACAACCCATGCAGGACGCCTCCACTCTCACGAGCCCTCCTGACTATGAAGACATATGCCAGACTTTGCGGCACTCTCGGGATTCAAACGATCCTAATGACCCGGTGGGTCCTCAAGATCTCGATTCAGAGGAGGAGTGTCCTATTTGCAAAAGGGAGCTGGAGAACCAATTGAGACAGGGCCCGCTGCCTCCTCTCCATGAGGAGAACAGCTCGGATAGCTCGGTCAATCCAAATGGAAGTCCACCACAGCGTGCTGCAGTTGAAAGTCCGTCTGAGAATGCGAGGAATCAAGAACTGCAGAACTCAAATCCCGACCAGACGGGGTTTGATTTGAGCACGAATGCAGGGAAAAAGGATTCATCAACACAAGACAATTTGGGAGAGGTTGCAGAAACTGTAGATGGATCTACGGATGAGGTAGCAGACTCAGAGGAACGGAGTCAAACTGAGTTGGTGGAGTCAGCACAGAAAGAAGTCACTAAGGAGGAAACGGCCGAATGTGTCAAGGCTGACTCTGGACTAGGGCAAGAGGGACAAACCGACATGGCTTCGGATGACAAGCAGGAGCAAGAGAGGAAGCTAGTTGCGCTCGCGGAACATAGACTTGTTCTATGGACCCATCCAGGGCGAGATCACACCGGGTTGCCAGAGTTCCCACCAGAGAGACTGCCACTTTCAGTCGTGCCAAAGCTCGACCGCAGGCTGTCTCTGAGCTTGGAAGGGGAACGGCGGGGCAATGCGCCACCTGACCGATTTGAAGCTCTGCAGAATAAGCTAGCCATTTCTCCTGGCCAAGGGGCCGCGGAACGCCTGGGCAGGATGAGGGAGGTGGACGTGATGTATCGCGTGAGACGCCTCAGCATCAGGAGCACTGACTCTGGGGAGGGAGAGGGGGAGGGCAAGGACTCCCGGGATCCCTCCGGCGCTTCGCAGAGAGGTGGGGAGAGCAAAGATGAAGAAGTGGCTGGATCCTGCCAGTTATTGGACGAAAGTGCGAGGCACGGTGACAAGTCGACTTTCAGGTAAGATTAGGACATTAGAAATAAAGTTAGGAGTTGTGTCACGAGTTGTGGCGTAGTGGTTCAGTCGCCTGATTTTGGTCCAGGGAGCATGGGTTCAATTCCCACTCAGTGTGAATAGTTGCCTACTGTATATGTGTCTTGTGAAGTGGACTATCCAAAATAACAGTGTACCAGGATACTTTATGACAATGGATTTTTTTCAGATTTCAAAATTAACTTACTTCAAACTCTACGACATTAGACATCGATGTACAGGAGGTCCTCAATTTTGCTGCTTCCGTTGTAAACTGAGGACCCTCTGTATATTTTGGGAGCGGCTGAATTCGGATACTCTCTGACACCCTGATACTCCACAGTCTTGAATGAATAGAATCTCACCCCAAAATGTCACACCCCAATTTTTCTTTTGGACCTTTTTTACCCCCCGAAAACAAAGTGTGGTGAACTCTGAGGTAACGACTCCTCTTTTTACACCGTAGAACGCTGTGATAGCTGGAGACAGCGGCGATGGCGTGGAAAAAGACAGCGTCCATCGTGTCCCCATCTCAAGGTTTTAGCGCTCCACACAACACTGTGAACTGGCTGCCTAATTTAGAATGCCTTCATCTTCATCTCTTGACACTGAAATGGCCTTCTTGTCCGACGAGAGCATTGTGTAAACACCCTCACCCTCGGCTTGACTTCTAAGAGTGCTGTTCCACTGCCAAAAGGGAGGTGCCCCCCCCCCCCACACACACACACACACACTACCCAACCCAGCCTACCCCCGATAACCAACTTCTTCAACCTCCCCCCAGTCTTCTCCCGATGCTTTTCTCATTGGCAGACATTATGCAACTCATCCATGCATACGACGACAGTGAATACACTCGAGAATCTGCGCATTACGAATGTAAGCATTAATTTGAGGGTCTTGCTATTATTTGCTGTACCAAAATAAAGTCACTACTGCAGCGGTGGCGCCACCGCTCATTGCGACTGTGTTTGGCTCGAGAACTGTTTTTGATTTCCTGTCATGGCTCGGCCTTTCTTTACCTCTGTGACATTATGCCCTCGCCAACCCGCCCGCTCAGTCCATGGCATGCCGGTTGCTTTGCTCTTAAGTGAAGTCTGACTGGATCCGTGCAGCTCCCGCCGCGTAGGTACCTTCAGGAAGCAATAAAGATTGACAGCAACTCTATCACAACAATGATGATAAAAAGATCAAACAGAACACATAAAAAAAAAGAAAGCGAGATAGAGCAATATTGTTATACAAATAAGCTGAGCGGTGTCGTGGAGCTACCTGTCGGAAGCGTTGTCTTGTGATCATTCTACAGGGACATTGGTGTCAGGGTATTTGGGCTGCTGCTTTACGTCATCATATAGATCTATGTACAGCGCTTGACATGTTCATTAGACCACCGCCATCTATTGGATGAGTGGAGTTGACTTATTAGATTTTTGTGGTTTAAGTCATCAAACTTTGCTTTCAGCTCTGCCTACACGCAATTATAAAAACTCAATTCTTGGCATTTTTTAAAAGAAATCTGCCCAGTTTACAAGATTCCGATTTGCCAAAATCTGTAGGTGACATTTGTTTGTAAGCAACCCCGGAAATGGCACGCATGCCCTGGAAATGATGGCTTCAAAACAAAATGACTAACTTCCTGTGTCTTTTTAGGTATGGCTTCTTGAGACTTTTTTGTTGGTCGACACGTGATAGACATTAGTATTAAATCTTATGTAGCTAAGGGAAACTGGTTTGAGGGGCTGGATTTTCAAATTACTCCAGAGGTTCCACCCAAATGAATCTAACATAGCCACTTCGAAGAAAAATGACAGACTTTCTGGGTCTTTCGGGCATGGCTTCTTTTTTTTGGGTTTACTTGTGAAAGACATTGGTATTAAATGATAACTGATTTTGTGGGTTGGGGCAGGGCTCAAAATAGTTCAGGAGTTGCTATCAAACTGATCAAAATGATCTTAAAATGGCCACTATAGACCAAAGTGTCAGACTTCCTGTGTCGATTGAGGCAAGGCTAATTGTGATTTTTTTTTTTCTCTTGATAGACATTGCTATTAAATTTCCCACGGCGAAAGGAAACTGGCTTGAGGGGAGGTGGGGGGAAAGCTGATTTTCAAGGAAGTCCAGGGCCCGTGACCTAAACTTTTTACTAAAATGGCCACTCTCAACCAAAATGGCAGATTTCATGTGTGTTTTCAGGCATGGTTTTGTGATGCTTTTTTGTGGGTCTACTCATGGTACACATTGCTTTTAAATTCAATGTTGCTAAGGGAAACTTGCTTTGGGAGCTGATTTCACAACAGTCTAATGGCCACTGCCAGATGTTAACTTTTACTGAAATGGCCTCTTCAAACTAAAACTATGTGTGTTTTCAGGCATGGCTTTCTGAGACTTTTTGTCAGTCTAGTCATAATAGACAGAGCTGTTAAATTTCATTCCGGAAATTGGCTTTGGAGCTCAATTTTCAAGATATTCAAGGGAAACAAATTGAATGATGACCAATGCTCTTCATTTGGTGGTGGTCTAATGCATTTGTTAAGCATTACATAATCATACATTTCACCGAGTATTTATTTTTCCTTTCATCAGCTTTCAAATGTGTTTGCATAGTGTACAAAAAAAATTAATATATACAAAGTATATATATTTTAAATATTTTAAGAGGTATTTTGTATTTTCGCCTTCAAGTTTTTTTTTTCTCCACCCGTGTGTCTGTAGATTATAAACATACAGAGAGCGTCCCTAATTTTCTAGTGTGCTAATGGAAAAGTTTTGTTTGGTGGCGTTTGTCGCGTCGTCTCCGCCGTGTTTCGTTAGTGTTGCGTTGTCGTCGTCTCGTCTTCCAGCTTGCACTCGCCCGGCTCATTTGCTGGTGATCCCGAGGGAAAAAAAAAAAACATAAATAGTTTCTTGGTTTTCGAAACTCGTGTGAAGGCTGAGAGATTAGCAAACATTCTGCTGCTAATGTGCACAATATCTCTGTCCAATGAAATACAAGTATCCCCCAAAAACATCACGTCCAGTCACTTCGGTTGTTTTCCGCATAACATTTAAAATCATTCTTAATATTTGTGCTTTGCTCTCAGCATTCATGCGTGATTTCCAGGGGGGTTCTGGGATGGGGTATCGCAATTCTTGGGTGGTTGTACTTGAATGCTACAATGCAATGCTGCAACTAAAACACAAATGCGCAAAAATATCTTTGAATTTTCAATAAAAACAGGGTTTTTAGATAAGACTTTTTAAATAGAGAATGGAAAAAAAAGACTCTTAAAAAATATATATCGCGATAGTCGTGAAAATGTGTTTGAAAAGTTGTGTGTGTTTTTGCATTATCCAGCATTGCATTGTAACAAGTCAACAACGAATGTGCGCAAATTATTTGTCATGAATGAACATAATTGTTATGTAGCCTTTTTACTCTTGTAGCATTTTAGCGGTTGTGTCTCAGCATCTCTTGTAAATTTTCGACGTCGCCTTATTAAAAAACATACAAAGAAGTATAAGGGCCACATAGATTTTTTTTTTTGCAGTGAAGTCATAATTATTCGAGAAAAAAAGTTGCATATTTTTGAGAATGAAGTTGTGAAATTTTTCTCGAAAATAAAAGAAATTTCTTCTCGAAATTGTCATTTTTATCTGGAAGTGCATTCTTTTCTTCCTCGCAAGATTACATTTTTTTTCTTTAAATTCTATGACTGCCCTTAAAACTATTTTTAAAACTTTAAAAATAAAAATCTATGCCTTTATTCTTTGGAAATATTCAGATTTTGTCATGAAGACAAATGGCTTCAAAATGTGAGGTTTTTTTTCCTCCCCAAAATAAATAATGTTTTCCTGAAAGTATAGGACATTTTTCTTGAAAATACACAACTTTTTGATCTTGAAAATCTATAATTTCCTCAATGTGTACAACTTTTTTCTTGAAAATATATATTTTCTTCTCAAATATAAGCAATTTCTCTCTAACTATATTACTCTGTTCTTGAGAACAGTCACACAGTGAGTTTTTTCTCGCATTTTTTTTCATGTTAAAAACACTATATAGCCTTTTTGTCAAAAATACTATACAAGATTTCTTCAATCATTACTAAGTGAAGACTTTTTTTTCTCATGATAATCTACAAGTATTTTAAAATGATCAAGCTATCTAAATAATACAAGATGTCTTCTCGAAAATATACTCCTTTTTTCTCAAGAAGACATTTCTTTTAATTGAACTACAGTTTGTGCTTCAGAACAATATTTGGCTTTTTTTCATGGAAATATCCAATTTCTTGAAAATCTACAACTTTCTTAACTTTTTTCTAAAAATATATACATTTTTCCCAAAAATATTTTTGCTTTATTCTTGAAGGCAAAATACTTTTTATTTCTTGAAACTAAACTATTTTTTGTAATGTCTGACATAGTCTTGAAAATATCATTTTTTTTCTCTTGAACATATTAGACTTTTGTAAATCTCAAAACTACTATCATTTTTTTTTCTAAAATATGACTCTTCTCAAAAATGCACAACTTTTTTTTTTCGAAAACATGAAAACCCTTAAAATACGGTAAACAACTTTTTTCCCCTCAAAAATACATGACTTCATTATTTCACTCGTGAAATTCCAACTTGAAAGTCATAATGTAATCATTTCTTTTTTGGAGTGTGGCCTAAATATTCCTTGTCAAAAACAAGCATTGCATTCCACTGCAGCCAAATATCTTCTCCGAGTCTACGCAACACTGTTGTCACAGGTCATTTGGCAGTGTTACTTGTGAGCGACGGGCCCACCAGCCGGGGGCACTGTAGCAAAACGAGCATAGTTTGTGTTGTTTTTTTTTTTTTTTGCCGAACGAGCGAGCCACTCGTTCCTTTGAAAGTTACGCAAACTATCCCGGACCACAGGAACAGCCCCCATGATTGGCATATGAGCGCTACTTGAACGTCAAAACAATAAAAGAGTCTCGTTGGACTTTTTTTTTTCTACGACAGGTTGATGTGCAACGTGAGCAGTGATTATGCACACTTGTAATATTTTCTATTTTCATAAGAGATTTAAGTGCTTTTTTTCTACATCTTTTTTTTTCTTCCTTGCATGGAGTGCAAGTGAGCGGGATGAGGGGAGGGGGGGGAAACAAATGTTTTCTTTTTCAGTACAGTATAGTATATTTGCATTTGGTACTCTCGGTAGTAAAAATGACATTTAAAAAAAGGATTAAAAAAAACACGCGATGACAGGCAAAACGTGTGGGTGTTTCGTAGGTTAATTTACGAGACTATGCCAAGTATTTAAAAGCTATTTTTAGAGTAACATAAAAGAAAAAAAACGTGGGAGAAGTCCTTCATTGTTTCCTTTCGACATGCCTTTGATCTTTGTATCTACATATAGCAGGAAAATCCATAGAGTCATGATGATTGTGCTACTGTTGTATGATACTGCAGTCCCATTCGCAAATAAACTCTTTGCATGAAACTGCCTCTTTTCTCATCAATCGGGCTTTGATGTGGGCGAACTGCTTTTCACAGGCCCAGAGCAGACCGTGCCAAAGAACACCAAAGTAAAATGGCGGGGATGTCATCACATAGCATCCAAAATCTTTTTTTTTTTAAACATCTTTATCTCCCCCCAATATTTTTTCTTGAAAATATCGAATTTTTAGAAAACTAAATATAAAAAGAAAGTTTTTTTTTCTGAAAAATATGCACATGCCTTCTTTTACATTTTTTCCGATTCTGTCCAAACTCGTCGCTCAGGGGAACAATTCCCTTCTTTTTTTTTTCTTTGTTGAAGCTTTTGTCCGCCACATTAGACCAATTAGCAGGTCTGAACTGTCCAGCCAGGTCCACTCAGATGACGGAGTCCCGCCGCGCCACACTCGAGTGCCATCACAGTGTTAGAGAAGTTGGCACATTTTGCTGGCGTGAATGAGTTGGTGGTGGCGGCCACGCTTGGAGTGCAGCCATCTTCTCTCTCCTCTCAAATGGCCCGTTAGGAAGTCGTCCATCAGGTTAAAGAAAAATCCAATGATGACTAGAATTAATTTCATACATTTAATTGGATCTCATTTCAATTTATTTCAATGTGAAGATGTGTTGGTTGTTTGAAGCTAGTAGTGCCTGTCAATAAAGGACAATGTAAGGATACTACAAGTTACATTTTTTATTTTGATGACGTTTAATATTTAATCGCTATGTCATTATACTGATACAGCCGTACAAGGTACTTTTTCCTATATATTTTGATTACTTAAAATATAAAAATATAACAAATAAAATATTTTTGATCGATAGATATAAACTAAGAGCATTAAGTAGTGTGAGTTCTTATCACCTTAAGATGGCGCCAAAGGACGAACAGGAAACTCCATAGCCAATTAATTCAGCGGACTCGATTTATTTATAGGGTCAACTAATAGCCTGCAGTTACGTTCAGAGTTCGCAAGCGCATTCACATGTTGCATTTTCATGCATCTTGAATTGCCTTCTGCTCGAATAATGTGCATGTTTACAATCACTGTGTGTGCCTTTAATGCCACGATTGACTCCCCTGTTGCAATCCTAACAATGTGCTTCAGATTTGGTTTAATCCCTCCTGTTAGGTTTATCCCCCCCCCCCCCCCCCCCCCCCCAGTGCGGTTTACAAGGAGGGTGGACCTGCCCCCGCTGGTGTCGGGACCCTCAGGCGGGCTCGCAGCTGATTGGACGGGGGTCCGACCGGGCTCCGCCCGGCTATTTATGGCAGACGCCTGTCCAGGCATGGGCCCATACATGGTGGGCCCCGAGGTTGGGTTACCCAGCACGCCGAGTGACCCTCCCCGCCGGCGGGTCACCTCTCACACTCGCTCCAGTCCCGGGTGAATATTACCACACCTTATGGAAGTGTGGAATATTTAGGGATTCATTTCTGCAGCTGTATCTGTGTTTGTTTGTTTTTTTGTGTCGTTTTGGATTTTGGGGGGTTTACCTGCTCACACCAGCAGCTTCCGCAGCACTTGAACGTGGGAGTAGTGAGCCCTGATCTCGGCCTGCAGGATACACGTGAGTCCAGTAACAGTCGGTCCTTCCTTCCTATGATGATATTTGTGGACAAAAGCGCCATCAGAAAGAATTAGAATGTAGCAGATGTAAACCCACGTCATGAATTTATGTTTTGCTCGACAATGGTTTCCAATGGTTTAGGACTTGATTCTTGAAAATAAAAATAAGACTTTACTTATTGAAACGATCTTTTTTTTTTCCATGAGAAAAAAACGTAACTTTATTCCAAATAAAAAGAGCGCCCCCTGCCAAAAAAAATAAAATAAAAAAAAAATAAATAAAATGCAACCTTATTTTTGAAAATAAATGTATTTCTTAAAAATAGGATATATTCCCCTCAAGAATGTACTTATTTCTTTCTTAAAATAAGCCTACCATTTTTTTCATAAAATGTCTTTTGTTTTTAAAACTTTACGACATTCTTTGCAAAAATGTGCAGTTCTTTCGAGAAACTGTCTAAGCTTAAAATTATATATTTATTGTTTATTTTATATACTTAAAAATAATACGTATATATTTCAAATACAACCTTTTTTCAAAAGAATGCCAATTTTTTTTTTTTTTTATAAATCCAGCTCGCTTTTGTTGAAAATATCTTATTTTGTCCTCAAAAAGAGACAACTAAATTCTGGAAATGACTCTGTATGACCTCAAGTTTAATGCTTGTATTTGAATAAGTTGTCATTATCATCATCATCATCATCATGACATCATGACATGCGGATGTCACACGTGGTTCCCACACAGCTGTTGGCAAGCTGCCTTGTGCGACAAACCGTGTTGTTTGTGGTGCAAGTTGCGTGTTGCGCGGCAGGCTGGACCACGCCAGCACCTGCTTGGCCCATCAGGACACACATGACCACATGGTTACACACACACACACACACACACACACACACACGCACACACACACACACACACACACACACACACACACACACACACACAGGGTATCAGTGTTTTAATATGGTCACCATAACTCTTAATCGTGAAACAGACAGAACAGAACAAATACAAAGCGCGTGAATGATAGGAGCAACACAAAGACCGGGGCATTTTGTAGGTATAACAAATGTGAATCGCATTTTTATGTAACTATAATAGCGTCCTCCTGAAACGCGCCACTATAAGGCAACACAGAACACATTTAAAGTTCATGTAAATATTGAATTCAGCATATAACTAAATCAAAAGTCGCCTGCCGCATATTGCGCATATGTTTTTTACTCATTTTGCCAGCTTATGGTTTGCACTGGGGGAAAAAAAAACCTTTAAATTACGAGCATGTGTTTTGCACTCAAACACATATTTTGTCCATATTTCAAATCACATTTTTGTAATAATAGCTGGTTAAGAAGTGCGTGGTTCTACGTGCCACCCCAGTAGCACTGATGAAAATGTGTGGCCCCCTTGATTATTTTAGTTGCCCATTATTTGCATTAGAATTGAGAATATTTTGTTCATTGGAAAATTTACTCCTCTAAGTTTGCACAATTTCATTATAGTAAATATTGTATTTTTATTTGATACGGTTCATTGTTTATTTGTTGTGTAGTATAAAATTTCATTTCTGTTTTGATGTCACGTTTTCAAAAAACGAAAAGATTTGAGCTGTTTATTTGTTGTGTAGTAAAAAATTTCATTTCAGTTTTGATTTCACGTTTTGATAAAACGAAAAGATTTGAGCTGTTATTTACAAAGTACAAAGTATGCAAAACTTTTTTTTTTTTTTTTGCCCTGAGCTAGGACTCTAAGGCCCATTGGACGCTAGGCAGCACATCTGGCCTCCACCATGATGGTGGTGTTGATGATGATGATGATGATGATGATGATGATGATGTAAGTGAGGAAGAGGAGAATTAGGTAACTACGCTTAGATACCTGATACTTTACCTTGAGATATAACATGTCACTCCATAGATCATCGCACGTAAAGACTTATCATAACAATATGATTTGCGCAATCCCACATAACAGGCACAACCACAGACGAACATTCAAAAAGCGTATAAAAAGTAAGGTAGGGAGCTTGGGATGGGGGGTGAGGTGGGTGACACAAGGCTGGCTGCCGTCTTGTAAACACAAGCCTCTGCTGGTGGACAGGATGACCTCCTTGCAGCAGCCACTCACAACACATGTTGCCTTATTAGGGGACAGCCGCCTGGGACAAGTGTGCGTGCGTGTGTGTCCGTATGTCTGCTTGTTTGAAAGGGTGAGAAAAAACATCAGTGTGATTTGACACCCGGCTACTTTTTGTACTTCAACTCACACACAATATACATGAAAGTTTTGCGTACATGCAAAATACAGTATACTGTACATACAAAAATTTGGGGGGGGGGGGGTTCAGACGTACTCTATTTAAATACTGAAAATAATCGAGCTAATGTTTATTATTAATATTACTATTATGAGGGTGGCACGGTTAGCACGTCTGCCCCGCAGTACAGAGAGGTCCACGGTTTGATTCCAGGCTCTGACCTTCCTGTGTGGAGTTTGCATGTTCTCCCCATGTCTGCGTCGGTTTTCTCTGGGCACTCTGATTTCCTCCCACATTCCAAAAACATGCACCAGCACACCTGTGACCCTTCTGAAGATAAGCGGATCAGATCAGATAATGGATGGATGGTTTTGCTGAACATTTTCAACAAAACGTTGATTTTTTTTTCATGACTGCTACTACTACTACTACTACTACTAGTACTATGAATAATAATAATGATATTAATCATAACAATAATAGTATATTTGGATACCTCTATCAATAACATCAATAATTATTTTCATAAAAAGCTGAATAATTGTCATTTTTCAGACCTCCGACACATTAAAATACAACACTTGAAATCAGAAAAATAAAGAGTAATGAGTTATAGCAACTAGCAAAAAGTCAGTGAAAGCCTAGAAGTAAACACCTCTTCTCACACAATCCTAGACGGGATTACAGCACAAATGTGTTAGCTTGCTAATGCTAATTGACACGCATGAAGCTTCACCTTCAGTCGGTGGCCCGGGAAGCACCATACACACGACCCGAATATCCCCGCCTTTGCTGGCACATAGCGTCCAATCCCCTGTCCTGTTGTTTTGATCATCGCGGCTAATTTCTGACTGTAATCTGATTAGGCCGCTGAGCAGCTTTGGCGTCCCGCTGCGCTGTCGTTCTCCGACTCGGGTGACATTGTGAACAGGCTGCGTGGTGTCATTGCCGGGTGGTGGTGGTGGCGGTGGTGCTTCCACCGCTTGAGTGCCAGTTTGCGACCGCTCTTCTCCTGCTGCGCGTTATCCACGGTGCTAAACATGTTCCGAAACCCTTGGATATCTGGTTACCATGTCAACAATGTCCAGTACTGCGGCTCAGGTAAGGCCTGTTGGCAGAGATGGGGACTTTACCCATATTTGCGTCCTCCGTCCGCGACCTGGGTACCCTTCCGTCATCGTTCCTCATACAACATTTACTTTACATACACAAAGACAAAGTACCCCGACACCGCAGCCGTATTGGATGTGGCAAAGTGAAGTAAATTGTCAATATGCTTTCCCCTTGGAGATGTATCATCAAGCAAAATATTCCATCCATCCATTTTCTAATCTTCTTATCCTCACAAGGGTTTGGGTGTGCTGGAGCGTATCCCAGCTGTCTTCGGGCAGTAGGTGAGGTACACCTTGAATGGTTGCCAGCCAATCGCAGGGCACACTTCGATGAACTCACACAATTTAGAGTAAACAATTAACGTAAGGTATATGTTTTTGTAATGTGGGAGGAAATTGGAGTACCCAGAGAAAAACCACGCAGGCATGGAGAGAACATGCAAACTCCACACGGGAGGGCCGAAGCCGGAATCGAACGCTGCACCTGTGCATTGTGAGGCCGATGTGCTAACCAGTCGACTGTGACCCAATGGTTTCCAATTTTGACCTGCATTAATCTTGCAAGTCGGGCCACACAAGTCAGAACTCACTGATTGTATTTTTCCTCCCCGCAAGACTACTTTTCTGCATCGAATATTAATAGAAAACCTAAGTCGTCACTGGCTAAGTTTTTTTCTGGCCCCAGCAACTCTGAGCCTCTTAGCCCGGTTGGCAGCATGCGGGTGTTTCCGAGGAAAACTGAACTGACTTGACGTGCACGGGGCTTTCCAAACGGGTCGCGTACACATTGCACAAGTCTTGAATACAAAAAGTATACACATGATCAGTTTTGACAGCCAGAGATCATATGATTCTTTTTTTTTTTTAATCTGCTTGTGTCCTGTTGAAGGTTCAGTGGGGCCAAAAAATAGACGGACATTTGTTCTATTGGTGTCTGGAGCGGTAACTGAATCTGTCTGCGACAAAAAAAGGAACCTACTTCACAACAGACTGCTGTGCTTGTTGTGAGAGTTGCTGTGAACTGCATGGAGAGCGACTGACATGATCATCAACCCCCCCCCCCCCAAAAAACCAAAAAAACAAACATAGAGCATTATTCTCAAAAAGCAATTGTTTCTTATGACTTCTGTCTTATAATCAATGCGCTAAATCCTTACTAAGCAAGCGCACCAACTGTTATTTGATCCTCCATCTTGACAGTTTGCGTCATGTCACGTTGCAACGTGACCCGCGAGGAATGTCAACTTGCACCCATTTGATTGACACCCATGTCATTGTCAACATGGTTTTCATCTTCAAAAGGGAAACATACTTGTTAATGACAAAAATCTATAAATGTTTGATTTAAACGTTGCGTTGTGTCGATATTTCAAACCAAGAGGTGCTGGCAATCTACTAATTTTAATAGTTTAGTTCATCTAGAATGCGAACGTAACACAGACATTAAAATTGATTTTGGAAGTCTTCAAAAACACCATGTCTAGATTATTCTTTTTTTAAGACAAGTCATCAATCACGCTCTGCCCACACACAATGACAATCCGGCATCGCCTATCTGTCGAGCACAAAGGTTCAAATTTAATAAGACAAGTTTATCTTTGAACTGACCGCTGAAAAAGGCCAAAATGGACCTACGATGACAACATCAAACAAAAATGGCAGACTTCCTGTGTCTTTTCACATGTGGCTTCTTGAGATTTTATAGTGGGCCCATTCATGACAGACATTGCTCTAATGTTACATTTTGATAAGGGAAAATAGCTTTTCAAACATCCCACTGGGCACTAGCGACTCAATTTCAAATGCTAGCGCTGTTATGTGGTCACTGGTCTTGACTGAGACTTGTGTCCTAGCAGGATTTGGATCCGAAGCTGTGGGCAAACTTTGCTCCTCAACATCATTGCCAAACGAAGCCTTAAGGTAAGAAACATCAGCTGGGGCAAGGAAAGAAAGTAGGCCTCATGTAAGTAGAAAACATTTGTGTTTTGTTTTAACGTGTGAATGACATTTTTCAAGCTAACAACAGCAAAACGTCATTTTACTTCTAATACAAGTTCATGGTAAAAGTTTGGAGACTGTTGATTCAAATGACTATGCGGCCGACCACATAGCATAATGTTAGCATTTTAGTTAACAAGCTAAGAATCGCTGACCATTTTCTTCATACCGCATGCTTGGTCATCAAGACAAGAGATGCAGTATGTCAGCATAGACAGCTTTATGTTGTCATGCCGGTCAGCATTAAATGCTGCTGATGAACAGTAAATTCCCAGACACATATTAAAAAAATATCCATAGCATTCGAATCATGATTCCCCTAAGCCTCTTTTGCATCATGTTTATAATGACTCCTGCGGTTCTTTAAGTAAACACAGTGAAGAGGAAATGCAGTGTTGTGAAAAAGTATTTGCCCTCTTCCTGATTTCTGTGTTCTTTCTATATGTATCACCAATTTTAATATCAAAACAGACACAAACACAAAATGTAGTTTCTAAATGCCAATTTAATTTATTAAGGCACACACACAAAAAAAAAATCCAATCCTGCTTGACCATATTTTTCACTGTATAATATCAAAAAGATGCTAAAAGAGGCTTGTTGTTATTGTTGTTGTTTGTCTTTGTCCTTTTTAACATCACTGTATGTGTCCAAATTTGAAAATAGCTTTGTATGATCAAAATAGTTAACAAAAATATTGTGCCAGGCTGATAGAGAATGTCAAGGCTCAATGACCGCGTTCTTGAGTTGAATTGTGGCGGTGTGATACTTTCACCTCGCGTCACCCTTTAAGACAAGAGTCATTTACCATCAACTCCTTAATCTGCTGATTGTGCATTCATTTTTTTTCAAGTCAGTTTTCCTTCTTTTATTTGTATTCTCATTTTTTGACATTTAGTTTTCAGAGTGATTTCTCTTTGCACGACAAGGCCGCCCTGGTCAAGAGCATTTCAGATACAGATGCCAAACTGCTGGTGGTACTTCCCAAGGGTGCGCATTGGTTTCTTTGTTTGTTTGTTTGTTTTTTAGTGCTGTGCATTTTTTTTTAAACGGTACTATAACATTTAGTTTCAGAATTGAAGAAATACTTCGAGGGAGCTGTTCCAGCAGATTTCGAGATGAACAGGTATGGACTCCTTAAGCGGGGTATACATAAACTGGGAATTTAAACTGAAATTTTAAAAATGTGAAAGACCTCACTCATAACAAGAAAATAATCCGGGTGTACTCAAAATAACCAGCACACCACACCAAACATATAACCAAGTCTTGTCTTTGAAGCCAAATGTCTGTCATATTACCAAAAGTGATCCGGGAGAGAACGTGTATTGGCACAAGACGAAGAATCGTAGTAGAAAAAAAACTGTGGCCTTGTTATTTTTATTGCGGCGAATGACTGGTGAGACATGTTGCACAAGCACTCAACACAACCAGTTGCTCTTCTAGTTGTGCTGAGCAAAAAGTCGTTCAGTATCAATTCACAATCTTCCTTTGGTTCATCCCAGTGCAGTTCAGATCACCAACATCAGGATTTGCTATAAATATTGGAACAAGTTAAACATTTGTTGATTGTTGACCTGATTAATAAGATATTTCTTACAGACGTGACTATATGGCATTTGTTACTAGTTACTTAGTGTACAGTATTTGGAAGTAAAAGAAAATGCTCAAATTCAGCATGACTCTTTGCCTATGATTTCAGGAAGGAGAGGATGGCCCGCCGTCTGGAAGGGATTGAAAGTGACGCTCCGCCAGTCCTGCTGCCTGGCGGTTTGGTTGCTAACAGAATGCTGGAAGAGGACCCACATCGGTACACGAGGGCCTCGGACCCCTGCGATCCTTGTGTGATGAGTGAGTTGACACAGGACCTTGCTGTACTCTGTTAACTGAAATATCCGAAAGATTTGCTTATTCTCGACCGCAGTGAGGCGCCTCAGTCGAGAGGAGCTGGACGCACCCCAGAAGCCTGTGACATCTCCACAGTGCCAGTCCAGAGCTGGAGTCAGCCGCACTGAGGCAATGTTGGTGTATGTCGACCCTGTGACGTTATCTACCTCGTCGACACCAGCGTCCACACCCTCAGACGCAGCCGATCTGAGATCCAAGGCCGAGCGCATCGCCCGCTACAAAGCCGAGAGACGGAAGCAGCTCTCAGAGCGGTACGGCATCCTTCTCGACCAGGAAGCGGACATTGATTATGCATCTCGCTACCGTGTGCGACTCGACCAAGATTCCGCTGCCGACAGACACTCAGCTGGAAGACGAGATAGACCAGAAACAGAACCAACAGAAGATGAAACTGGTGGCCCGTACCGCTCTGGTGTGGGCAGAGTTTACATGAGGACTCACCCAGACCTTGCATCCGCAATTCCACCAGGCCCAATCAGCACAAACCAAGCTTCAGCCCCTACGCAAGATAGCAGATTCTTAGAACAGGAAAGAGCCATGAACATCGAAAACTACCGGAGAGGCGGCGCTGAAGAATGCACATCTGGAATCAGGGCCCAGGAGCACCATGTGCCTCTGCCCCAACATCATCATAATCAGCAACAGCAGCAGCAGCAGCAAAATCCCACTCACCACCACCACATAGATGCAACACATAAAGAGCAGAGTCCCAATTCCAGCAGGGAGTCCAGCGTCACAGCGGTGCCCGGGTCTCCTCGCACTGCCCGCCGGGCCTCACTGCCATCAACCCGCTACGGTATCTCACCTGGGGATTTGTTCATTGAGCAGCAGGCACAAAGCATTCTCAACAGGCAGGGGTGAGTTCATAAAAAGTTGCCTTGATTTTGTTCTGGTCTCAAGGCCGAGGGCTCTTTCCGCGTGCTTGGGGTTTTGATGAACCGAGTAAAAACCACATGTCTCAAACATGGTTTTCAAAACCTTTTATTGAAGAACTGAAATAATGATCTCAGCTTTCTCACAAATCTACTTTCTCGGTATGAAAGCTGAGACTATTTAGTTGATTAACTGTGCATTCTATCATCTCGTGGAAGAGCATTTAATTGTTTTGCCTGTCATTTAACGTCACGGGCGTCGATATAGGTGATCATAGATTATTTGTACCAAATAAATGATCTTTTTTTTGACCAATTAAATGAAATTAGATAATGTCCCGCTACACACCTGTTGATCTCTGCTGACACACTAATGTGCAGGGGTTGGGAATCATTGATTTCGACAGTTAGATGCATCACTAAACCCTATGTCTGTAATAAATAGTTTCAGCCAGCTTTCAATGCCGAAGTAAGCCTCGCTGCCAAAGTGTTGCCTCTGTAACCCTCTGATTCTGACCAGACTTTACCAGAAGACATAACTAGCTTGACCAAACAGTTGACGATCAAGACAAGAAGTATCGGTGACAGTTTGACATTGTCCGTAACCTTGCTGTCCTGTCAAAGAGCGACTGTACTCATAACACAGACACTCATCAGCTGGTCGTCAAGGTAGGAAGTAGCAAGGAATCATCTGAACATTAACTTTGACTGATTGTACCACACATAATCACTTTAGACGGTTTGAATCCAATGACTCGTTCCTAACAGTCCTTACCTTTATGGGTTTTTTTTTGCCATGGGTAGCGTCTGTGTCAAATTAATCCACCAATGGAGCGCTTGTGAGAACATTAAAAAAAAATCATTTTGCAGTTCACCTACCTTACACCAGGATTGAATTTCTTGACTGGCTAATTCCTTTGAGCGTGTTTTGTTTTTCATGCTTACTGACTCCCCTTGTACATTCCTTTGCCTAAGAATCAGAGGCAGTACACAGAGGCCTCCTGAGTGGAGAACAGACAGACATCACAGTACCAGACACCGAACTCAGGAGAACCCGCTTGCACACGGCCCGGAACCCGGACAGTATAGAACTATTCCTCAGCCTCGCCCCAGTCCAGGTCACTCTCATTCTACTCATGACTACCAACCTTCCATTGACTACCAAAACCTCCCCATGTCCACCGGCCAACTCCACAGTCCCCCAGAGATCGGGGGATCACGAAGGCGAGTGAGCGCTGACCAAATTCACGCAGCACACAAGGAGGCAAGGCTGGAGGCAAGGTTGGAGACCCAGCAAGCCTCCAAAGAAGAAGTCCACACGGAAGGTCTGTTGAAGAGCCGGAAAGCGGTGTTGCCATCCGAAATCCGTAAGCGAGAAAAGACGGCAGATGATCCTCACAGAGATCCAAACAAAAATGTGGAGAGTCATACGAACAGCCCGGAACAGATGATACTTAGTCAAGAATTTGAGGAAGCCTGTCATTCACCCAGAGAGCGAAGACGGGAAAGGAACACAGAGAAGATACGAGAACGAAGGAGGCATCGTTTCTCGGGTCATGAGACTCAAGAGGACAGAGTGTTAAGACTAGTGCACACGGAGAATGCCTCGGAAACGTTCAACCATCCAGAGTCACTCATGCTTCAGACAGAAATCAGAAGGGGTGCTGAGGAAGATCTTCCACAACAGTATCAGTACAACTCCTCAAGGAAGCCTCAGGAGTTCAAAGGAGAACACCAGACACGACAAGAAGCTCATCTGATGAGAGTGGAAGAGGCCCGGCGGTATGAAGTCTCAGAGCCTCAAAGGCAGCAAGAATTGCAGAGGAGCGACTCAGCTATTTATCTTCAGAAGGGTTCTTCTTTACCTCAGGCCAAGCACAGAAGCACAGAAGCAGGTGGAGGGCCCAAACCCAAAACACGAATCCGCTCTATGTCAGACATTGGTATCAGCGAGGATTCTGTCATGTACCGGAGGCAGAGGGCTACCGCCACCCGCGAGACCTCCTCCAGGCCTGTGCCTTTATCAGGGGCGGCTAATGGCGAGATGGGAACCTTGGACACTCGAGTATCAGTGGCCCAGCTGCGACACTCTTACCTGGAGAACGCCAACAGAAAGCCTGACTTGTACGTTCGCTGGCATGGGCTCTGTCGTGTTCGGTTGCATGACTAACTCGGCAATAGGATGCTACTCCAATCCATAACACATCAAACAAGAGCAGTTAAATGCAGACCTCCACCAAGGCTAACGTTTGGGATGCTGATAGGAGGCCCGAGGCCCCAGGCATAAACTCAACATGATTTGTGTCTGAACAGTAGACTGAACTTCAAATCAGGATCCAAACTTGGTTTCAGAATGGACCTTCTAACACTGCATTCACATGGACAAATAAACCAATTAACTTTTGCGGCAGAGGCAATGTGATGGTCATACTTTGAAACCCAAACATCAAATTCTAACCTTAGTTTGGAAGCTTAATTTGAAACCGTAACCATTCTTTGAAACCCTAACCCAGACGGGAAGCCCTAAATTCAAACACTAACCCATGTTTGAAGACTCAACCCAGGCTTGAAACACTAATCATGTGAAATTTTCTTACTGCATGCTAATTGTGGCTAACTGCTACACGCCATTGTTACATTTGCACCCTCAGCTGAACTTGCACTCTGCCTCATTCTTTGTCAATCAAAGCGAGAGTACCCATTTCTCAGCGATGGAAGTAGAGCTTGCAGCGAGTGGCATGGATCCCCGGGGGGACCGAGCTGCTCGGAGGCCCCGCCGCTACATCACACCGGGGGACGGCCGCATGTCTGAAAGGAGTCGGACTCAACCAATCACATCTGCGGAACGTTTGGAGACTGACAGGTGCGAGAAGGCAGTCCTCACAGAATACTCTGAGAAGTTAACATTCTGATTGGATGTTGAAAAGCTATCATGGTTTGTTTGTTTTTTTTTACACAGGTCCTATCTTAGTCCAGCACTGGTGCAAGATGTTGAAGGTGATTTCTAATCTGACCATTCATGTACATGCTGCAAACCCTAACCCTTGTTTGAAACCTTTGTAACTAGAATCTTGGCTTCCATGTGAAACATTAACCCTTATTCAAAATCTGAAACCTTGGTTGAAACCCTAACCCTGACTTCAAACCCTAAAGTTTTACGCTTCCGCTTCGTAGTGGATGAAGAAAAACTGGACGAGCGAGCCAAGAATCATGGTTTGTTTGTTTTTTTTTACACAGGTCCTATCTTAGTCCAGCACTGGTGCAAGATGTTGAAGGTGATTTCTAATCTGACCATTCATGTACATGCTGCAAACCCTAACCCTTGTTTGAAACCTTTGTAATCATAATCTTGGCTTCCATGTGAAACATTAACCCTTATTCAAAATCCGAAACCTTGGTTGAAACCCCAACCCTGACTTCAAACCCTAAAGTTTTACTCTTCCGCTTCATAGTGGATGAAGAAAAACTGGACGAGCGAGCCAAGATGAGTGTGGCGGCCAAGAGGTCCCTTTTCAGGGTAAATGACTTCCACTTGTCTGCACACATCTTCATGTCATGTTGCGTCCGCAAGTCAAAATTTTGTCTCTCTCGTCAGGAGTTGGAAAAGACTTTGGAGGGTGGTGTTCCCAAGCCTCGCTCTCGAAATGCTGCCGTGGAACGCCGTCTACGCAGGGTCCAGGATCGCTCGCACACTCAGCCCGTCACCGGCAAGGAAGTGGTCGACGCTTGCAGGTACAAACACATCCATCCACATTTGGGCACTATGTAGAACCTTTATTTTTCAAAGTTTAAAAGCTCTTTTTTTCAATTCGACATCTAACCTGAAAAAATATATGCGGATACTGTCTGTTTTTCTTTTCTGTTGTTTTCAGATAATTTAGCATTTTTACTGTTCTGTGCCCAGTCATTTTTTTCCCTTCTCAGAACACAATATATATGCAAGTTAATAAAAGAAGGTGATTGAAAAATTCACTTTTACATTTCAGAGTATGTACCTTTTTACTTTTAATGAATGTTTTGAATCTGCACGTCTATCTCTGCCAGCCTTAAGTACAGAGTGTGTTGATTTTGCATCAGCTGTTGTTTTCTTAATTTGAGTTTTTTTTTTTTTTTAACCCCCTCTTCTAAGTGAACCTTCCACATCATCACACACTGTGGGAAGCCACACCAGCCCCAGCGCCAGCACCGCCAGTTCAGCTGTTGTCAGCGCCACTGTGACGACCACCAGGTAACACAATACAACGAGAATGATCCAATGAAAATGCAAGAAAACAGGCGGCTACATCCCATTATTCATTACAGTACTAAAAAAAAACATGGCCTCATCAACGATAATAATAAAAATACTTTTATTGAGTTGATATTTTTTGAAATGAGGAAGACTGCACACAGATGTCACTCCGTTGTCCCTTGGTGGTGACTATGCTGATATGCTGTCCCAACACATGAGCGCCTTGCTGCACCTTATAGGGGAAAGAAGCTGCTGTTTACACAGTAACTCACCAATGATGATCCCCAGCATTCCCGCTTCCTGCGTTCTTTGCATTCTTACAAGGTTCAGATGTCAGAAGTTGGGCACCATAAACAAACAAACAAACAAACACGAATCTTTCACGACCCATTTCACACACTTCTTAACAAGTGATTTGCAGTGCAACTTTATACGACGTAAATCCTGGGCAACTGGATGATGTCCACTAGGACACTCGGTTCTTGGTATTCCGGTATTTGTATTTGAAACCCTAACCTATTTTGTTAGTGTAACCCAGGCTTGAGACCGCCTTCAAAAATTACTAGAATGTACGTTGACAACCTTTAAAAACATCAACAGAAGATTTAAAAAAAAAGTTTGATGTATTTTTCAGTAAATTAATTATGAAGAATATAAAGTTTCTTTAAAAAAATTGATTCCATTTGTGTGTATCTTAACGGCTACATTTAAGTTTCACAATGTTTACTTTGAACTCTGGTCTCCACTAACTGTCCCAAGTCTACAGATCTCAGAGCCTACAGGGTTTATGTTAAATCCGATTTTTTTTTTGACGTATTCAGGACCATTTAATGATTTGTAGAAAAGTCTCAGAATTTTGAAAATCTATTCTACAGCTAATTGGGAGTAAGTGTAAAGCCTTCAGGCCTGCAGTATTATGTTCTGATCTCTTTGTTGTGGTCAGAACCCGAGCTGCAATATTTTGAATGAGCTGCCGCTGTTTGATTTTTTTAGGAATTGTGCTTTTGTTTTTGTGTGAAGCACATTGAGTTACCTCGTGTATGAAATGTGCAATATAAATACATTTGCCTGGCCTTAACACTTGGACCCTGTCCTCAGAATCCAAGCAGCTCCAGCCCCCCAGGAGACGGTCCAGGTGACCCAAGAGGACGAGATCCCTGAAGTGGAGGGAGACCACCTATCCACGCTCAGCTTGGCCGAGAAGATGGCCCTCTTCAACCGGCTCGCCCATCCGGCGGACGATGTGTCGCCGAAGAGTGACACCGCCCGCCAGCGTCGCACTCTTGCCCGCTTTCAGACGCAGCCCATTACCCAGAGCGAAGTGGAATGGGTACATTCTCTCTACATTAAATACACTATTCGCAAAAAGTTAAGGATACTGGAAATTCTTGAATGAAGTAAAATTCATTTCACCTGTCAAGATTACAATGCATTTAAATTTTTTCTTTTAAATACAGATTATAATGTCAAATTATTCCATGAATAAGATGGTGTCCTCACAGGTGACTGAGCCTCCAGTTGGCTCCTCAGTCGACATTATTGAGTCAAGCAGGAAGAACACACATTTTCCTCTTGACTTTTTCACTTCTTGTGGGTCCCTATCATTTTATCCAAACTCCACTTTTCATATATTTTCGGTGTCTCAAAACTTTGTTCCGTTTTTTTACTTCATGCAGGTTTCCCAATATTCTTTTGACCTAACACAAAAAATTACATCATACATTTGCCTTTATACTTTTGTCCAAACTCTACTTTTTGTTGCCTGCCCCTGTCCCAATACTTTTGACACTTCACTTTTTAGTTCTTGTAGGTGTCCCAATACTTTTGTCCAAACAGCATCCCTTCACTTATTGTCGGTGTCACAATACTTTTGTTCAAACTCCACTTTTTACTCCTTGTATGTTTTCCAATTATTTTTTCAAACTTCCATGTTATTACTTCTTGCAGGTGTTCCAATACTTTTGGTCATATATATGAGTTATGATTTTTTTTTTTCTTCCCTATAGTTAAAACAGGGCAGTCAAGTCAAACTAGAGCCCCTCCCCGCCTCCGTTGTCCGCTCTGTGGCAGCTGCCCCCTCTCATGCCTCCATTACCATGGTAACCGTGACGCCCGCATGCAGCAGCAGCAACATCGCCCACGAGGGGGGCACTATCACCCAACAACAGACCCCTACCACGACTGCAGACTACCAGGAGAGGGCATCGCGGTACTTCTCAATTACCCAAAGCAAGGGGGACCCAGGCCACCCCAAGCTCCGCCCCAATAGCTCTGAACAACAACTGGGGGGACTCCCTTCTCCCGCCCCTTCTTCCGGCACTCTTCGCCGGCATCAGGCGGAGGCGGAGGAGCACGACAAGGAGGAGGCGCATCCCAGCCGTAGAGCCTTCGGCGATACCCAGGAGAAGAACGCAGAGGGGGGAAGAGGACAAGAAGGAAGAAGCCACCACCTGGGAGAAGAGGCAGCAGGAGATGGTGGCAGCGTCAGCCAAGAAAGACTCTCAGGTAGGAGACTAGTTTGGTGACTGAACAAAAGGGAAGCCGAGAAAGGGCGGTGGACCCTCCTCATTACCCTCATTGTGCTCCCACACATCATTGCTCGCTGAGCTTGCCTCAGCAAGGTGGGGGGTAAAGGAGCCGGAGGGACAGTTGTATTTATTTGGGACGCATCTCATTAATATTCGGCTGTACCGCGTGGATCCCTTTGTCCCCAAAGAGATGGAGCTAGCAACACGTTTCATCCTTAAGGCGGCCAGTTGCGGTCAGTCGGATTACACCAACTGGTTATGCAAGGACACAATAGAGATGTAAAACCCGAGTTATCTCGGCTTTGTTTTACAAATCGAATACCATTAGAAGGGGAATCAGTCACACTTGAATAGGTTTTACTGGATCAGACTAACCTCCACCAAGGAAGATCAGCACCATAACAGATGAAATTTTAGCTTTGAGAAATCACGCATCAATTAACTGTCACTGATGGTGTAGCAACGTGTCAGCCAGTTCTTTGTATGTGTCATGCCATTTACGAGCCAATAGTCCAGGATATCCCATCCTTTTAGTGTTCGGAGTTAGGGTTCGACCCAAGCACTAAACAACGTGACATGACCAAACATAACTTCATCCCTACTGACCGCCAGAGGCAGTGCTGAATGTTCCCATCACGCATGTGCAGTCCGATTTCTGTATACAAAATAGTCATCTGTGACCCTTGGATGACCCTGGACGGGTGTAAATTACGGTGTCACCAAAGGTTTGTTTCCTACGGAATCTCACTTTACATGAAAATTCCAAGTGGCAGAACACTGTGGCAGTCATTCGGGGTTTGTAAGAACCCCACTGCCAAGCCATATCGGCACAGTTAATACAGTTTATACGCTATATTGTGTTTTACAATAATACTTAACTATATTCATAATTTACTGGCTGAAAAGTGATACATGACGAGTCTCTGCACAAGTGCAGTTAATGATTGATCATTGGCAGTAGTTTCTCAAGTATCGACACATTTTGTATTTCTTGCGTGTCTTTTTTTTCCAATTATAATACAGCTACAGCAGCCGGGGATTTAATAGTTAGGGTTACGCATTAGGGTTAGGGTTCATAATTTGGGTTTTGTTTAAGGGTTTGGGCTTTGGGTTAGCTAGCCTTCTTCCCAGAAGCAGCCTAGCAGCACCTAGGAGTCTTTGGGTTCTGGGGAAGAGGGATAAAAACTCATGTCATAGTTTTCGAGTTTGGTATCAGGGGTAGAGTTAGGCATTTGGTGTGGTATTACAACTAAAGCCACATATTTTATGTATTAATCTTTCAGATCTGCGGGATTGCACAGTGTCACCGAGACCTTTGATAAGCACAGTGTCTTCCACGACATTTCAAGTCTCAAGCGCCCAGCAGACCCATCCTGTCATTCAGCCTCCCCCGACTCCACCCAAATCCTTCCTGCCGCAAACCCACGCAGAGCCACCGAAGCCCCACTTATACGTACAGCCATCCCAATCCCCTCCGACGTATCCAAAACCATTCACTCAGCCCCAGCAGAGCCAGGCCAAAATTCAGGAACTCCTCTCCAAGCCTTACCTTCAACCGGACTCTCAGCCCCTACCCAAACTCCAAGTGCCTCCGCCAACGCCGCCAAAACCACAGGGTTTCCCCCACCCGCTGGTCAAGTCTCAGTCGTTGCCGCTGGAGCACAGCCACAGCGACGACTACAGCAGGCTTAGTGGCCAGTCGGTTAATCGACTGTCCCCAACGGGTTCCGCGGACCGGCTGCCTTACGGCATGTCCAGCAAACAAATGTCCATCAAGGAGAGGTGAGTATCCAGATGACGTAGGTCAAAATACATCGATTGTCGTCAAAAGGACGAAACGCTATAGCGACCACTAACGCGACAAAAAACAAAGAAAAATATTAGAGGCATCAGGGATTCGAGTAAAGGCGTGTGGAGTTAGATTTATTGCATATTGTTTCAAAAAATGGCATTCCTGGGTTGTGTTAGGATTTGACAGGTTAGGATTAAGCGTAAGGTAGAAGGCTCGAGTGTTATTTTTAGGTGTTAAGGTTACGGTTTGGTTTAAAATGTATTTAGTGTTAGGCTGAATTTCCGATGTTGCTGTCTGTGACCGTTCAAGAAACAGTTGAAAATGACTGAATCAGACACTTGAGCTCCATTAGATTTTATGCATCCACAAACTCACTCAGGAGATGTGATGACACACTTTCTCTTCTATCAGCTTTCCTCGTTCAGTCGTGCTTGATGTGACCTGAATTATCACCCTTGAGTGATTGCTATTTTCATGAACTACACGAGTAGTAGTAGTAGAAATACCGTGGATATAAAAAGTCTACGCACCCATATTCAAATGCCAATTTTTTTTTTTTTTTATTAAAAAAAATACACCAAGATAAATAATTTCAAAGCCGGGAAAGGCTGCAAGAACATCTGAACTTTATTTGGGGCGATTCACGGGCACATCATACTCAAGTGCTAAGTTCACACAAAGTTTCAATGAAGTCAAAGTTGTTTTTACTACCAGTTACGTCTTGTGATTCATCAAGAGTTACGGTAATGTTCCTTTTATGCAGTAGCACTTCCTGAGATTTTGGTTCTATCAGCTGTTGGTGCGATCACCCTCTGCCGGTTTGGAGTGCATCCTGAATGTGCTCAATGGATTGTGGTTTGGCATATGGTCGCCCCCTGATGGTCTGGAGGCCAATTGATTGACACTTGTCTATGTTTTTCTTACACATACATTGTTTTTGACACAGGCATTTGACGTAACAATGACCATCATCTACCATCATAGTCTCTTTTTTTTTTTTTTTTTTTTACGTCCCAAAAGCCAAACATTTGAACAATGAGTGTGTAGACTTATCCACAGAATTTTCATGGAGGGCGAGTGAGAATAAACACGGCCCTGATGGAAGCGTAACGTAATGGCTTTTGATGTTTTTGAGGCACCACCCTTGACAGGTAATGATTCAAAAGTATTTGTGCATTTGCGTCAGAGTGGCCCTGCTGAAGAAGAGCGGCGAGGAGGACTGGAGGAACCGGATCAACAAAAAACAGGAAGTGGCAAATGTGGCATCCACCGAGGCGCCCCGGCAACAAGAGGCTGAGCCAACGCATCAGAAGGTGTGACGTCAACACGCCGCGACAACACACATCTCCCATCACGCACTTGCCACATGCATTTCATGTTGTCTGCCATTTTGAATTGGTCACATGATAAACCCAATGGACAAGACCACCCTCTCCAAATATCGCCCCCTCTCTTACCATCCCTTGTGTCCTCCCTGAACCCCCACCCTCACCCCCCCCTCCCATCAGGAGGAAGAGATGGTCATCCATGACCACTCGGGAGGGTGCGTGTCAGATCAGCTTTGGGTAAGGCCCTCATTTCAGCCGATCACCTTCAAAGGGGCGGCCGTGTCATTCAGTCACGTTTGCAGCTTGATTGCACCTCCTTTGCTTGCTGTTCGGAGCACTGGCATGACTTTTTTGGGAATAGAGGCCAATACAATTTTGAAAACTCAAGGAGCAGGGCCGCTCCTTGTTGCTGTACTATGCTATAGTAATAATTTATTGCACTGAATTGCAACTATGTTACGTGGATTGTTGCTTGAGTTCTCTAAGATCCAACAACTATGAGACAGTGAAGGTGAATGAGTGTCATTTGTAATTGGGTCAAAGAGTCAGTGGGTGGCACTTTGCGGCATGAAGGGTTGAGCAAAATATCAATTGTATGTTTTTTTTTTTTTAGTGGGGGTGGTGGGGGTGGCTTTGTGTAATTTGAGGACCCATAACAGTGTCAAGACCCGATACACGAAAAGACTCCAGAAGATTTCTACTTTCCAATTAGCTTAGGCATGAAACTTCTCACATTTCTGACGTACGTGCTCGTGCATTCTTTCCCTTCCTCCTTCCTCTTCCCTTTCACTCATCCTTCCACCTCTCCATCCTCAGGAACCTGTCTTCTCCTCCACTTTCTCTCCTCCTTTCTCCCTTGGACAAAAGTGTCAGTACATTGAGCATCACGCTCAGGTAAGCAGGGTGGCGGCTTTGATTTGCCTCGCTTGGTATCCAACCTTTTTTTCAAATTATTTATTTATTTTGGTGGAGTTGAGATCCTGGAGAAACGATTTTTTTTTTGTTGTCATGCTTGAGTGAATCAGATTTTCCGCTTGGTTCGATGCCGTTCCTGTGATTGTTCTTAACAGGGGAGGTGACATACTTGTTTAGGGATTAGAGTTAACCAAATCCCACCAAAGCTAAATGTGAGCCTCGCAGACGTCGACAAACGTTATCCTATGTTTTCAGGCTCAGCCGGCCAGAAAGGAGGACAAGGGAGCCCAGATGACCATTGAGGAGAGGAAACAGATGATCTCAATGCGAGAGGATGCCTGGAAGAGCAAGGGCAAGGGTGCGGCCAACGATTCCGGCCAGTACACGGTGGCAGCGCGCATGGTGAAGAAAGGTCCGCAGAAAATTAGGTTTTGCTTTGGAGAATTTGTGAAGCGGAATGTATCCCACTTACATGGGTTATATTTTGCCCACCCCATTCTATGCTGAAAAACAATATGCTTTTCATCACGTTGTTTGGATGAGGGCCGACCTGGTCAAATGTTTTTAAAAACAATGTGCTTTTCATCATATTGTTTGGATGAGGGCCGACCTGGTCAAATGTTTTTTGGTTTTTTGTTTTTGGGCAGGCCTGGCTGCCTCCTCCTCGGTCATGGGGCCGATCCTTTCCCCCGTCTCCACCAAGCTCAAGGGCAGCGGCACCACACTGGTGAAACCTCAGGAGGGTGCGTTTGAATGTTGTCACACATCATATTCACTAAAGAGCATTTGTGTTCGGTTAGATGACTTTAATTGGCATCTGGTCATTCTATGTAGGCATTGAAGCCAGAGCAGACATGGAGTCAGATAAAAAGCTGGACAAGTTGGAGACCTTCTTGGGACGCCTCAACAGCAAAGGTACATTTTTTTTTTGTTTGGCAGCGGTCATTTTTAGCTGTCCATAATATTCCGGCTTCTCGTGTCCATAGTGTCCGAACTGCAGGAGAGCACTCTGACAGTCACAGAGAAGGCGGTTAAGGAAGTGATGAAGCTGGACGACGAGATCTTCTCTAACTTCTACCGCCGCGTGGCTGAATTGCCAAACATACCCTCGCGTATCGAGCTCGGCGAGGACTTCGACGCCATTTTCGGCTCACAGCAGGGCTCTGGCAGGCTGACGTCGGCTATGGTGCAGCACAAGCGCTCTGTGCGTCCATCCAGGAACGTGCAGGCCTCCCGCAATCCCGTCAAGATGCTGGCCGCCCGCCAGGACATACGACACGAGTACACCGAGCAGAGGCTCAATGTGGCTCAGCTGGAAAGTAAGAGGATGTCCTCCGACAAGAGTGAGTGCATGGAAGACACACTCCTGACATTACAACATTATTATCTTTTAACTTCTCAAATTACTACTAGTTAGTTTGTCAATCTGAGTCAGTCAGTTACTTACTAAAGTGGTTTAGTTAAATTAGATTATCTGAGATATGAAATTAGATTTGACCTTAGATAAAAACAAAAAAAAAAAACAAAAAAAAACCCGCTGTTTGTCATTCTGCTTGAAAGTGGTCCTCCTCTATGTTGCAGCGATTAAAAGATCAGAATATTCCGATGCAGCTCTGGCAGGTTTGTCCAGTAAGGAGAACTACAGCACTGTGAGTTTGCGCAGCGTCAACGTAGCGGACACGCCCACATCTAACAACAGCGCTGTCCCGTACAAAAACCTCATGCTTCTACACATCAAAGGTAGTAAGTTTCTTACCCAAGGTACCCACCCAGTGCTCTTGTCTCATCTACGATATTCTCTTTCAGGCCGTCGCCACGTTCAGACCAGACTAGTCGAGCCGAGAGCATCGTCACTGAACAGCGGGGATTGTTTCCTGCTCGTGACACCCGAGCACTGCTTTGTGTGGATAGGAGAGTTCTCTAATGTCATTGAGAGGGCCAAGGTGATCTCTAGTTCTACATTACGTGATTACGTCTAATTCATCATTACTATAAGCCCCTTCCTGAATATGGATGGATGTTTTTTTTTGTTTTTTTTTTAGGCTATGGATCTGGCAATGTACATCCAAACAAAGAAAGACTTGGGCTGCAGGGCAACTAAGGTACAGATCATCGAGGAAGGCGCCCAAATGCAGAGTCCAGATTCACAAGAGTTTTGGACCATTCTCGGAGGACAGACTCCTTACCAACGTAAGAAATGATCCAAATTTTATCTATGAATGGAAAAAAGGTTGACACACTTCCTGTCTCGGCGATTAGCTGCTGGTCCGCCAGAGGAGGACGACCGCTTTGAGAACGCCATCGTGGAGACCAACTGCATCTTTCGCCTGGTCGCTGACAAATTGATGCCTGATGATGATGAATGGGGGAAGGTCCCTCGCTGCTCCTTGCTGTCATCGAACGAGGTCAGCGGCGGTGCGCCAAAAACACTCTGGACATCACTTTTCAGAAAGATGTCCACCCCTAGTGTTGGTATACCATGGTTACGCTTTAATATGTTGAAGTTTCACTGTGGCTCACGGTCTGCGCACCAGGTGGTGGTGTTGGACTTCGGCAGCGAGGTGTACGTGTGGCACGGCAAAGAAGTGACGCTGGCCCAGAGGAAGGTGGCCTTTCAGTTGGCCAAACACCTCTGGAATGGTACCTTTGACTACACCTGCTGCGACATCAACCCCCTGGACCCCGGAAGCTGCAACACCCTAATACCAAGGTATGAACCCTGGATTACTGGTCGGAGCTTTGAAGTCTCTGGCGAAGGACACATTTGTAATTGATGTAAAGGATACCAACTACCCAAGCTGCAACACCTTAATACCAAGGTATGAACCCTGGATTATAGTTTTGAAATCTCTGGCGAAGGACACAGGTGTAATTGATGTAAAGGATACCAACTACCCAAGCTGAAGTGGTTCGCCTTGAACAACCACTTCCTTGTCAATACGGTAATCATCTGCCGCAGGAAGGGCCAAGGCCGTCCCGAATGGGCGATATTCGGCAGGCTCACCGAGTACAATGAGACCATCTTATTCAAGGAGAAGTTTGGGGACTGGTCCGAAGTGAAGCCGCCACTGTCACCGACAGAAGTGAGCGATCAGCTATCAGAACAACAGGTTTGCATCAAATACTGATTGACTGTACCGGTCAGGTTTAGAAACCACAACTCGGAGTCGAAGTGATTGATTTTTAGCCTTATTTACCACTGGGCCGTTTTTCCAGAAGTCCACAAAGCGGGAGTGCCGGCCGTATGACGCCAGCCTGATGCTGCCGCTCCTCCAGTCATCTGCCACCACTATCTTGGATGGCGTGAATGTGGGCCGAGGCTATGGATCAGTGGAGACAGAGGACCACATGAGGACTCAAGAGATCAGCACCCTTTCGGTGGATGTGTGGCACATCCTGGAGTTCGACTACAGCCGCCTACCACGCCAGAGCATCGGCCAGTTCCACGAAGGTGACGCCTACGTGGTCAAATGGAAGTACATGGTCAGCACGTCAGGTATGTCCTGCCTTTCACTCTGGGTTCTGTTTCCACGCAGTGGATGATTTTTAACGGCTTGGTTTTGCTTCAGTGGGACGCAGAAATAACCCAGAGGTGAGGAGCACTGGACCAGGACGGGAGAAATGTTGCTATTTCTTCTGGCAAGGCCGACACTCCACTGTTAGCGAGAAAGGAACGTCGGCATTGATGACGGTTGAGCTGGATGCGGAGAGAGGGGCTCAGGTAGAAATACAGGGAATCTTTTTTCCTTTTTACATCACTTGTTGCTAGGTAGAGTTCATACGGTTTGTGATTAGCCTTTTGGTCCATTAAAAAAAATGGAATGTGCTGGCCACACCCATGCACTGTTTCAACATCAACAACAATTCAGTCTTTTTTTTTTCTGGTCATGACACTTGTTGCCGGACAGAGTTCATCGAGGGTTGTGACTGGTTCATCAGTCCATAAATAATATTTACATGCCCAATCAGTACGCGTTGTTGTGCTGAAACGTATTTGTCATGTTCACTGTGTTCTCTGTAATGGACGGTCAGGATTGTCATTTGCTCTGATGCGCCAATTTTTTTATGGATCTCTGTGTAAAACTAGTGTCTGTATGAGATGCTATTTTGCCTGCACAAAGTGGGGCACACAGGCAACCTGGCAATTTCCAAGTTCCGAGGTAGTATCCGAGCCGTATCCGAGCCGTATCAGAGCTGCGGCAACATCTGTGTGGAAGCGACTGCCGGGACAGAGGTGTCCCATTTAACGTCTGCCGCTTTTTTCTGGCCTATTGATCAAATTGGTCAAATGCAATTGTTCCCTTTGCTGGGTTTTGTATAAAATGCACAGTCGTACTGTAAATAGATTGTATTGGTTTTATCTAGAAGTTCTCTGTAGATGAAGTGGATCTTCACACCCGTGATGCAACATTTTTTTTAGGATCTGAGTGTGGAAAATGTGTTCTTTGTTCTGATCAGGTGCAAGTGCAGCAGGGCAAAGAGCCTCCGTGTTTCCTGCAGTGTTTCAATGGTGGAATGATCGTCCACGCCGGAAAGCGGGAAGAAGAGGAGGAGAATATCCAAAGTAAATGCGTATTTTTAGTTCATGATTCATGCCTATCGATTTGTGGCATTCACTGGCTTTTTTTAAGGCGAATGGCGTCTGTACTGCGTGCGTGGTGAGGTGCTGGCAGAGGGCCACCTGCTAGAAGTGGCGTGCCCGCGTATTTTTAGTTCATGATTCATGCCTATTGATTTGTGGCATTCACTGGCTTTTTTTTTTAGGCGAATGGCGTCTGTACTGCGTGCGTGGTGAGGTGCTGGCAGAGGGCCACCTGCTAGAAGTGGCGTGCCTCTGCAGCAGCCTGCGCTCTCTACCGTCCATGATCCTGCTCAGTGTCGACAAGGCAGCTATCTACCTGTGGCACGGCTGCAAGACACAGGTGCACACCCGCAGTGTGGCCAGCACGGCGGCGCTCAAGATCAAAGAACAGTAAGGGGGGGTTTTTTTGTTTATTTTTTGTGTTTCTTTTAATTGTGTGATATGAACACACCATCTTTATGAATTGATTTTTAAATGTAAAACAGATGTACGTTTTTGCAAATAAAATACTATTAATTTAATACACAAATGCTCACAAATATTAAAGAAACATTTACTGAAATAATCCAAATACTATTAAAAAATGTCCTTAAATAATTGCAAAATAATACTTTAATTAAAATAAAAATACACTTCAGTTTTAATGAATACAATTTCTATTCTTTTTGAGTTTCACCTGTCAATGGAAAAATTATGTTCATTTAATGATTAAAGTCATCAGGTAATAGATGTCAAATTCAGTCAAATAAATACAAATGTCCCTAAATAAATAAAAATGCCATTTCCTGGATACAAATGTCATTGAATAAATGCAAATCTTATTTAAAAAATTTAAATAAATGCAAATATTATTGAATAAATACAAATGTCAATACAGATAAATTCATTAATACATCAATAAATACATTGAAACAGAAGCAAAATGTCCTTAAAAATAAAACTTCAATTAAATAAATAAATACAAATGATATTCTATCAATTAAGGTGTGAAGAAAGAGAGAGAGAGAGAGAGAGAGAGAGAGAGAGAGAGAGAGAGAGAGAGAGAGAGAGAGAGAGAGAGAGGATGATTAAATAGGTACAATATAGTATCAAAATACTTTTGGGACATGTTTCCCTTCAGGTGTCCTCTTGAAGCAGGACTCCACAACAGCAGTAAGGTGACCATTCATGAGTGCGACGAGGGCGTGGAGCCGCCGGGCTTCTGGGAGGCTTTGGGACACAAGGACAGGAAGGCCTACGATTGCATGTTGCAAGGTGACAAATGTCCACCTCACACAGCTGTATTCTCATGATACATAGTACTGTATTAATTTTGAGCTTTTGTCCTTAAAAGGGTAATTTGGTGTTTACAATCCCATACAAGGTCATGTTTCACACCTCAGACCAACACAAGGCAACATGCTTCAGTATCAGAATTCCCAAAACAATGATATTGGGACAACTCTGTAAGGAGAAAAAGTAAAGACAATGTGAACTTAGGACAAAAGTTTTGTGACACATGCAGCTTTAAAAAAAAAAAGTGAAATTTGACAAAAGTATTTGTACACAGGAAATGAACATGTGGAGTTCAGTAACAAGGAAATATGTCTTCCTGCAGACCCTGGAAAATTCAACTTCACTCCACGGCTCTTCCAATTGACCAGCACATCAGGAGAGTTTGTGGCGACCGAGTTCTTCCACCCGTCCCGTGCGCCGGACCTTGTCAGTTCGCTGCCCTTCCTGCAGGAGGAGCTCTACAACGTGGTGCAACCAGGTGAGGCTCGTCTCAAAGCTATTTTTCTCCTTCTTTAGTTCAAGGTTTAGACTCAAAAGAATACTGGACTGTGTGGCTTTCCCAGCGTTGTTCCTGGTGGACAACTTCCACGAGGTCTATTTGTGGCAAGGCTGGTGGCCACAGGACAGCGAGAGCAGTGGATCAGCTCGCATGCGCTGGGATGTGGACAGGAAGTGCGCCATGGAGACGGTGCTACAGTACTGCAAGGGTAACCTTACCGCCCCCCCCTCCCCTTCAGCCCAATACTATTAAACCCATTGCTATAGTTTAGTTAGTTGAGTTTAGTTTAGCTTAGCATGGCCTTTTTTTTATATCACATCAAGTAATAAAGCAGTTTACTTATTACCACAAGGGCAACCAAGGTTTACCATTCAACAATATGTGAAACAGACACCCCATAGAAGCTACGAGTATCCAAAACTTATTCGGTGGGGGCTGTGGGGGAAAAAAACAACATACAATTAATATTTAACGGGAAAATCTGAAATAAATAGAACATTGATCACAGTTAGTGGGTTCAAACAGATACCTTGACAATAATTCAGTTTTTAAGTTTCCTCCTGACGACCTATATCCCATGATAAACTTCCAGTGGATTTCAATGGCAGTCTGTTGTGTTTTTTGCAGAGAAGAGTGACCGGAAACCTCAGAAGTCATACCTGATACACGCTGGACTGGAACCACTCACCTTCACCAACATGTTTCCTAGCTGGGAGCACCGGGAGGATGTCGCCGAGATCTCAGAGAGGGTAATGTCACGTTTGGTGGCAGTCCTAGCTTGAATGGCGCCCTATATGAGACCCCCCCCCTATTGGATCCCCCAGGACCCTACAGCAAACAAGTAAATTGTTGTGTAAAGTGTGATCAGCAAACATGACATGGCTGATGTAATACACTACAATACAATAAAATATATCCTGATTTATATAGCGCTTTCACAACAGCTACAACTGTGACTAATCGATCAGTGATTCTCAACTGTTGGGTCGGGAACCTAAAGTGGGTTGACTGGTTGTAAAAAATTACAGGTGTCTATCGTTTACAACAGTACCGACATTTCAATGTAACAGATGAATACCGTACATTTTGGACCAAAGAGCTTCTCCTTAAAAAGCAATTGTTGTGGCTGCAGGAAGCAGAGGTGTGCAACCAGATCATCCTGGTCGAGGACGTGCTGGCCCGGCTCAGTCAGAACACGTTCCCGCTGGACCAGCTGAGGGCCCGGCCGCTCCCGGAGGGTGTGGACCCACTACGCCTGGAGATCTATTTGTCAGACCGTGACTTCGAGGTCAGGGAAATAGACGTTAATGTTGCTTTTAATGAAAAATGGGGCAAACCCCATATGGTTGCCAACAATACTCTATATCAGTAATGTTAGACAAACTTCACAGATCTCACCAGCTAGCCAATGAGCTAGCAGGCTTGTGTGGCGTCACCTCTTTCCTTGGAAATTTAGAGAACGACACAGAGGGAGCCGTTCAGGAAATTATTGCATCCAAGAAAGATAAATTTTCGGACTGAAGGCATAGCTAGCTAACTCTTTGCTGTAGCAGTAGAAATGGGCCTAGTCATAATCACTCAGTAACTTGCCCGAGATAACTACTAATGCTCATAAAGCCGTTCAAGTTCTTATCTTGTTCTTTCTGATGTCACGCCGATGTCACTCCGATGTCACTCCCAATTAGAATTTTTTAACATTTGAGTCGTATTGCTGTTTTGGCTCACACCCTCCTGCTACGCCATAACACAACATTCCATGGTCCCGTCTCCTCAGCACATAAACATTAGATGTGGACGTCGACATCACAATTTGGTAAAATTATTCAGAAAGATTTGTTCACAGACAGGTTTTGAGACACAGAGGCAGAAAAACAAATAATGTTCTTATTATTTATTATTAAAGACTCACATTTCCATAATATGTCCCCTTTAACTCCCACTTTTCAGAGCAAGTACTAGATGTGTTGAGGTAAGATTACCCTTTAAACTCTCATACTGCCGAATCACATTTTCTGTGCACGACGACCACCCTTGAAAAATAAGAACTGAACCAGAGGAAGTGTGGTGGGTTGCATTGTGATTGTCTGCAGCTATGGATTTCCTCGCATTCTTTGCGCTATCGTCCTCCCAAGTGTCATAAAAACACATGCGTGTCACTCTTTTTCTTCCTGATGTTCACTTTCCTCCAGATTAATAAATGAATGCATCACTCTCACAGTGTACAACGTGAAGCATGACCAATGATTCAAATGAATGATGAATAGCAGCTAGCCACACATGTTGGTGCATGTCACATAGCGCAAGAATTCTCACACTTTTCTGAAACGGCACCTAAGTGTTAAAAATGATTCAGCCATTCTAAAAATAGCAACACCAAAGAAATGTCATGACAGTCACAATCACTGTGTGCATATTACTAATGTCTTGAAAGGTAAAATGAAGCTCACATTTTTATTATAATATGTTGTATGGTGCCCCTCTAGTCTAAACACGTTATTCTAATTCATATTGAGTTTGTGAAATGCAAATTCAGCAGCAAAATCCACTCGTTTTTATCCATCTCACATGGGCGGCCATTTTATCACTTGCTGTCGACTGAAAATGACATCAGAGTTCAGCTAAGACCAGTCACGGCACATGACCTAACTCAAAAAACAGGATAGCTGATTGGTTGTTACCTGACAGCACAATGGAATGTTTGCCTCAGATCTGAGGTTCGGAGTTTCAATTTTGGCTCTGGCCATCCTGTGTGCTTTACCCTCTGTCCTTGTGTGCGTTTTCTCGATGTAATTCATCCATCCCACCTTTCGCAAACACACATATTCCCTTCACCAAAGTGTCCGTGGGTGTCAATATGAGCATTAATGCTTGTTTGTCTTTTATACCCTTGCCGATTGGCTGGAGACCAGTCCAGCGTGTAGCCTGCCTCTTGCCCAAAGTCGGCCGGGATAGTTTACTCATAACCCGAATGAGGACAAGCACTACTGAAAAACAAAGGATTGGTTGGATGGTTTTTATTTGACAGGGGTGCTGTTAAATGGATTTATGATTACCGATTGATTGTTTTAATTGTGCGTTACAGTTGCTGTTTTGATTTTCACTTTGCTATGCACTTTTATTAACTGGCGCGTGCGTGTGTACTTTGCAGGAGGCTCTGGAGATGAAGAGGGACAAATATGAACGTCTGCCAGGGTGGAAACAGGTCAATTTGAAGAAGGCCAAAGGACTGTTTTAAGCAGGTTTCATTAAAGATGGAACAAGAAAAGCACAAAAAGGGGGAAAGAGAAAGATGGAAATTTACAGGGAAACGGCATGAAGACTTGAAAGGCACTTCCTGTTTTGTGTCGGAAAATCGCAACACCAAATGTGTTGGTTTTTGTGGAGCTGACACCACGTTACGCAAGTGTGCAGATTTGGCATCATCGTTACAATGTAAATGTTTGATTTAAAATCATGTATAGTGCCTTTGCTTAATTTTCTTGTGTACAGTTTATATAAAGACGGTGGCATAAAGCATAGAAAATCCAAAATGGAGTCATTTTGTGTGTCCTACTTCATAAATGAAAGCACTTTTGAGCCCACTTTAACTGATTGAGATTTTTTTTTTTTTGAACAAAAGTATGTTGTTTCCATGGAATGAATGAATGAATAAATAAATGACAATAGAGTGAATAGAATTTGAAAAAACAATCTGTAAATATGTGAATCTGTGGATGCTGGGCCACGAGTATACTACTGTACAGGGGTACACTATATTGATTACACTTTTAACCCCTCTTTGATTGAGGATGCATTCTTTGTAATATTGTCTGTCCCCCCAAAAAAGCTGTCAGTTCCATGAAATAAAAATAATAGCATTTTATTGCACCATTATTTTTATTATTATTATTATTAATAATAATAATAATAGTAGTAGTAAGAAACTTAATTACACCCGACGGAAGTACGCCACTCCAACCCAGGAAGTTATTTTCGCCGCCCCCCCCCCCCCCGTGTGGGCGGCAGCAGGAGTCACATGACGCTGATAACCACATAAAATGAGCCGTCACTGGCCCACCGGTCCCTCTCCTCCTTGTTTGGCCGCAGTTGAGGACAACTGTTGGGTTGGCCGAATTGTCAACACTTTTCACACGGTATGTCCAAGTTTTACTCTCTTTCTTCAACTAGCCTTTTATTGTTCGTTGTTAACTTGTGGTGCGTTTATTGAGTTATTTCCGTGTTGAATTGTTGGCGAGCTTCCTGCCTTGGCAGCTCACCTCGTGGTTCTTGTGCCACTCCTAACAAGATGGCAGCTTGAGCTCAAGTGATGCATTTCAACTTTAGACTGTACGTTTCGAGTTATGGAACGGCTCCTTAGTGAAGTCTTTGAGCGTGGGGTACAGTGCCGCTCATTTTATCCAGCGCAATTTTTGTAAGGCGCCACCTGCTCTAGCGCTCGTTTGGGTCCTCGTCAAACAAAATGTCGTCTTTTAACCCCGTGGGTCAAGCCTAAAATGATGAGTTGCATGTGAGTCCGTGTTTCAGCTGAGTCTGATGATTATTCTTCACTGCACTGACGTGTTTGACCCCACACCACGTGGAGAGGTGTGGTACTTGTTTTTAAATGATTGGTTGAACGGTTTCTAATGCAAAGAAAAATCCATTCTTTATTTTTAGGTTCTCTGCAGTGACCTTGATACCAAGGTGGGTCTTGAACTGCCCTTTGCACACTATTAACGTATGGATCAACATTACAGCTTTTACATGCAGGTTTTTTTTTGTTTCTTTTTAGGTGATGTTCCCGAGATGTATTCTGCTGCTCCAGAACGTTGAGTAGAGTTTAAATACATTTTGAAAGTTTAAGTGCCACCTACAGCGATGATATTTAGTCAACACCTCAAGAGAGTTTTACAAATACATACCATACAAGTGTAATTGTGTGGCAGTAGATGCTATACACTGAAACGATGCGGGGGGAGTAGGGCTTATAGAGAATCTAAATTTTGAAATAAGGCGCTCATAAATTATGGACTCTTGCATGTTTTGGGGTGAAGGGGTTTTAAAAAGTCTAAATTGACTTTCTTGAGATTAGAACTTCAATTTTGTAACCTCCCCACTTTTCACTGTTCATCTCGTGTACTAAAACATTAATATGAAATGTGTTAGTGGCAATTTCTTTTTGACAGGTGGTAAGTTTAGGGTGAATGTGGCATTCCTCATCCCAATGTTTCCCCTCAATCATGCATAGTCTTGTCCAATCTGACTGGAGTTTTGTGTACACGCCTCAAACTTGTCTAATAAAATGATTTTGTTGAAATGTGTGTAGTTTGATTTGTGAACTGTTGCACATGACTCTTCCAGTCAGGCTAACTGTCGAAAAATGGTTACTTGAAAAGCACATTTATCATGTCATTAGGTACACTACCTGAGAGAAGTGTTCAAACTCTAAAACGGCTGTTACAAACAAAACATTTCTGCTTCCAGTGTCGGGCATCATGTCACAACGTCCATTACAAATAGAATTAGGTGCATTTCATCAAACAGCATTTTGGTTAACTTGAACCAAATATCTACAATTCTATAAACTGGAACAAATTTATATTCTGTATTTCTAATTGTGTACATTAACTGGAGTAATTCAACCAATTAAGTGAAATTGGGTAACTTCCCTCGGTACGCCCCTGGCTCTCACGTGACAAGTTGTAAATGACTGAACAAAATGGTCAGTTTGGTTATCGTTACAAAAGTCTGCATGTCCCACATGCGTTTTTATTTGTGTGCTCTCCGTTCAAGCACGTCAGTTCCTTCAGCGCTCGTCATTGTCCATTTTGTGCCGACGACGAGGCTGCGCCGGAGTCCACGTTGCTGAGCGTCACGTCCTTGTTCCGCTTGGTCCCTGTCTGGTCCAGTGACGTCCCCTCGAAGAGACGCGCCATGAAGCCTAAGCCGTTCTTCCTGATGTACGATTTGCCAGCGAAGGTGTACAGGACTGGGTTGGCGCAGCTGCTGATGAAGGCCAGGGCCGACGTCACGGCACGACTCGTCTGGTAGATGTGCTCCAGACTACGGGGAGACGCAGCAGCTTGGGTCAGGAGGTCAAAGGTAAGCAGCATACTTGGTCGGAAGCTAACATGTTCAGGAAAGGAGTGTCTTAATCTGAGATGTTGAAGACTGCAAATTGTATTCAAGGTTCAAATTAGGTTTGTTGATTTTATTTATTTATTTTTTTGTTTTGAGGGTCAGGTTAGCCGAGACAACTTTGTCCAAGACAAATTGAGAAAATGGTTTATGAAACATGTCAGGTATGTTTGTGGAAAACTGACGTTCGCAAAAATCATGCTTTCGATTTCTTCACCCAAACCAACAGAAGCGATTTGCTTTACGGTTTCATGCAGTCAAATTTTTTTGGTTTGTTTCAACTCACATTTCTCGTCTGCGTGAGCCCTCCGAGTACCATTCAGCCGCCACCTTGGACCAGACCAAAACACAGTGTTTGTTGAAAAGAATGGACCATTAAGCTTTGAGGATCATGACGTAAAAGCTATCAGGCAAACCTGTATCATGTTGATGACGTGGTACGGCAACCAGAAGAGACAGAACATCACCACAATGGCCAGGATAAGATTTTCACTGCGGACCTTCCGGCGGAACTTGGTCTCTCTTAGGCGCTTTAGAATAAGCACGTAGCAAGTGATGATGATGGCGTAAGGCAGGACGAAGCCCGCCACTGTCTCTAAGGAGTACTGGAACCTCACCTGCACACAGTGATGTTCATTTTTTTTAATGCCATAGATCTGATCGTATGTTTGACTGGGATTGGTTTTCGTACACATCACAAAAGTACGGCCACTGTACGTTTATCATTGGCCCGCCGCATATTCTAAGAAAACCAAATTGGCCTGCGTCACCGGATTAGTGTGTCAAATTTTTTGAAAAAGCTCCGGCCTCCCTGTGTGGAGTTTGCATGTTCTCTGCAGGCCTGCGTGGGTTTTCTCCGGGTACTCCGGTTTCCTCCCACATTCCAAAAACATGCATGGCAGGCTGATTGAACACTCTAAATTGTCCCTAGGTGTGAGTGTGAGCACGCATGGTTGTTTGTCTCTGTGTGCCCTGCGATGGGCTGGCAACCGGTTCAGGGCCCCCCCCGCCCCACACCTACTGCCCGAAGACGGCTGGGATAGGCTCCAGCACCCCCCTGCCACCCTTGTGAGACTAAAGCGGAACGGACGATGGATGGATGTTCATTGAAGATAAAATTGCCTTCCATATTAAAAATTGAAGATAAAATCTTATCTGTTCTGCCCGTCGGAAAAGTCACACTTTTTAATGTTTACAAAATAACATTGACCATTTTCAACTTTGGCTACGGGTGCTTACGTAACGAGGCAGCGTGTGGTTGGGCACGCACACGTGTCGTGTCTTGTTCCGGTCGTCTTTGTCTTCCCGTACATCCCGGAACACCAGCGAGGGCAACGCGGTGACGGCCACCAACAGCCACATGCCCAGAATGACGCGGCGCACCAGCTTCCTGCTGAGCCTGGCCGCCGTCTTGCGTGGCAGCACTACCACCACCAGCCGGTGCACGCTCATCAGCGTGATGAGGAAGATGGAGGCGTACATGTTGACATTGCAGAGGTAGAAGAGGCCCTTGCACATGGCCGTCCCGAAAACCCACGTCTGCTTGGCCAGGTAGACTATGAAGAAGATGGTGAGGGCCATGAGGAAGCCGTCGGCGCACGCCAGGTTGAGGATGAGCAGCGTGGTGACAGAGTGGCGGCGGGCGCGAGCGAGGATGCTCCACACGATGAAGAGGTTGCCGGGTACGCCCAGCAGGAAGACCAGACTCAAGATGAGGGCACCCACCGTGGTGGTGTAGTCATTGCTCACCACGCTGTCGTCTTCGGGGTTGTTGTTGCGCACGATGACATCGCTCAGATTGTTCATGCTGGACGGAGAGGAGAAAGAGCATAGGGATGGCCTTATTTTTGTGAACGAAAACCAATTTCACAGCAAGGAGGTTCTTGACTAGTTCCTGTCTTGGTTCTTGACATTTGTATTGTTGTTTGTGATTCTCTTTTCAACTTTGTTCTTGACTTTTTTGATATGCAGGCTCCTGAGTTGATTTTTGTTAATTACTGTGTTTTGTTTATTTTAGATTGTTTTTGTCCGTTTTTGGGACTGCTTCTTCACTCTGCTCGTTTCATGTCGCTTTTGTTGTGGTTTTTGACTTGGTTCTTAAAATGGTTGTTGACATGGTTCAAGGCTGATTTTAAATATTTTTTTTGATTGGTGACTTTTTTTTTAACTTGATTTTTGACTTTTTTTGTGTGTGTTTAAAATTGTTTTTGACAGAGCTGGAACATATTGGTTCCACCTGCTGTTAACTTGGTTTTGAGCATCTCAATTTTTGACTTGATTTGTGATTGTTTGGTTTTTTTTGTTTTGTTTTGTTTTTTGCCTGTCATTGACTTGGTTTTTAATTGGTACTCACCAATAAAGTGGTTCTCTTTGAGGTTCTTGGCTGTGTCAGTTTTTTTTCCTTTGGTTCTTTGCATAGTTTTCACTTGATTCTTGGCTGCGTCACAACTTTGTTCTGGATTTTTTTTTGGGGGGGGGGGGGGGATGTGTTGTTCCAAGCAGGTTTTAGGCATCGTTTTGACAGTGTTTTCATGTAATTACTAATGTGGTCCTTCACTTTATTTTATTAATTTAAATACAGTTTCTTCCCTTGGTTTTTAAGTTGTCTTGACCCGGAGAGCTGTGCTTTACCAAGCGCTATTCTAGTTTTATCATAACTAGCGTGATTAGAGATTTTGTCTCTTATTTTACATAAACCACCAACCTGACGTCGTCTCACAAATATTCACGCAAGGATCTGAAGCCAACCGCTTTCACTCTGCATGCTAAAACACGCAGCCCCGAAAATTTCACTTAAAGCGCCTGTTGCTACTTTGACTGCATTTCACCTCCAGTGAGGCTTTAAAATGCAAACAGTAAATTTGGGGTCACAATAGATTAAGAGAGTTTTTGGAAATCACCACACAAAGTCTAAAAACAGTCATGTGAAGATCAAAACCAAAATTCGACAACACGACAAAGTGAAAATGCGTATAATTTTTTTCAATAAAAAACTATTATAGATTCTAATAAATAATTGATAACTAGCATAATTTACTTATTGCAACAAATCTAAGTAAAAATGGCCTTTGTAATACGTGTCTGCTCACCTGGTTTTATCTGATCATGTATAACAGCTTCAAGCTTTCCTTTTTAAGAAGGTGTGAGATAATAGCTCGTCTTTTTTTCAGAAAAAGTACTTATAATCAGCAACCTCTCCTTTATCAATACCAATGCCCCCAAAATGGGCCGTCATTTATGGTTAGGTAAACAGAAATGAAAAGCTAGTCAGAGAAGCCGGCACCGTTGAAAGAGATCCGAACGAGGCATATGTTGAGAATCACTGACCTTTCAAGGATGCAAATTGTCCAAATGAAAATATTCCACTTGTCCTGCTCCGTCTGTTGCCTTGAGTGACTTACCGTGTCACGGCGCTCCATCCTAACGTGAATCACACCCTACACTTGCGCGCACATACATGCTGTGACATGCACACAGGTGTGTGCACTTCCCTTTTCCTATGAAAATTTTACTTTTTACTCATGGAAGTGTTGTTCTCGTTCAGTGAATCAAGCCATTGTATGACTGAGGCCCTTATATATATAGTGATGTTGAAAGTACAATTTATAAGCGTTCAACTTTTGCGGTGGTGACGTAATCCAAATTTGTAAATTCGAAGGCGCCGTATTCCATCACTCACCAAGAGAAACGCAATCGTACAGCCATAATGACGATATTTGTATGAAAACACTTTTAGACAATAAAGATCAAACAATTAAATGAAAAACATGAATTCAGCTATTTGCATTGTTTTTAATCTGTCTTCCGTTGTTCGCTGCAAAATTCTTCTATTTGTGTTTTTGTGCTCATCCTTAAACGCCCTAAAATGCCCCAAGATTGTGTCAAAGTTCTCTAAATACACTGTACAACTCCAAATATCTATGTTCAAGTGATACATAAACACACTAAACAGGAGGTCCTCCATTTACAGCAAAGTTCCAGCCGTACGACGGCAATGTACTTACACGTTGGTGCGTCTTCCACGACGGTAACGCAAAATAAAATCACCCCACAAAACTCCCTCAGTTTTGGTTGGAATATGATGAAAATGTGTGTCTATCATGAAAGACTGTATGAAAAAGTCTCAAGAAACCAGGCTCGAAATTAAACAGGAAGCCAGACATTTTGGTTTGAAGCAGCCACTTGGTTGAATTCCAGGGCTGTGACACACCCCCACTTGGGAATTGGCCTAGATGAGCCCAACAGGAAGTAGGTAAAGTTTGTTCATTTTGAGGACACGCCATTCAAAAAGACAGTCATTTGCTACTTCCATTAGTATTAAGTGGATGATTCATTTTTTTTTTTTAAAGGGGATCATATTTCTGATGACATCTACTGTATACGTGTGTTATGTACACTAGTGTGACACATTGACATTTTACTGCCTGAAGGGAACAAATGTGCTCACTTTTGACATCTACTGTATACGTGCGTGATGTACACTAGTGTGACACATTGAAATTTTACTGCCTGAAGGGAACAAATGTGCTCACTTTGCTTCCTGTTGCACATGCCCCCCCCCCCCCACACACACACACACACACTCACAAAGTATTACATAATAGTGAGCACATTATGCACACATTCACCTGTTGGAACAAGCCTGGAATTTAGCTTTTCCCTAAGGTAGCCACAATACTGTAATTTTGAATCAAAACATAAACTCCACGTTGTTTCTTAGATAATTTATTTGCCAAAAACATTGCTTTCCCTTTATGTGCGTGTCTGTGTGTGTCCATATGTATATCTGTATATTCACATAAGAAATATATTCCTGGCAATGGAACAGGTTGAAGTGGAGCAGGATGTCGTGGTATATAGCGAGTGCGTAGTGAAAGGAATGATGCTGAACGACGACCTCATCAGTGTGGCTCCTCGTCCGTTTGTAAGGCGTCCTGGTAAGACTGCAAGTCCTGCCCAATGTACTCCGACACTGTAGATCAAGAATGACAACAAAAAAAAGTGGTCGTGAATTGATGTCATGTTGTGGTTCGTAAAATGTCTTACAAAGGACGAGTGGGCCAGACTAAAACTCAGTCTGAGATTGAATTTGAGAACAAAGATTATTTTGTCTGGGTAAATGACTGTTTGACTGTTACTCTCTCTGGTGCATCAATTTTGTAAAAACTATGTGAAATGGGCTACTGTCACTAAAATCAAATATATTTAGCTAGCATGAATAATTGAGTGTCTCTCAGTCTATTTAGTTTAAAAACCTCTCAATTACCTTCCTCAAATGTGATGGGATGCATGGTGGCGGAGCTGGTGAACTCCAGAGCACCCTCCTGAATCTTGGCATCTTTCTCGTCCCTGTGACCCATCCCCAGAGCCCTTCCTGAGTGGTCCCAGCTGTCATAATGGGAGTAAGGCACTGAACACAGGTCCTGGTAGGCGCTCTGGTTGGTTGGAGGCGAGGGACACATCTCCTGAGAGTAAGCGGAGTACTGCGGGTATGGTGGGGTGGGAACAGGAGGCAGAGGGGATGAGGAGATTGGGCTGCCGGCCGGGAAAGGGCTAAGAGAGGAAGAGTGGGAGGGAGAGGGTGAGGACGATAGGTAAGGCGAGTCTAGCCAGGGGGAAGGGGACGGTGGCTGTTGACTGCGGAGGTACAATGGCGGGAGGAGCTCAGTGAAACCCAGCTCCAGGTTCTCAAAACTGGGATGAGGTTCAGACATGTTGGGGCCAATCCCACCAGGCTCCTCTGTCGCAGTGTCGGCGCCGTATTCCTCCTGGTAAACCAGGCTAGTACATGGAGGCGAGTAGGTGGATGGGTAGGGGGACAGGTTAAACCCCAGGCCTGTCTGCTCTTCGGCCGCGGCGTTGCACCTCACGTTCATTCTGGACTGACCCCCAACCGAAGAACACACCACCCCTGCATCCAGAGGCAGCGCTTGAGGAAGGGACAGGAGTGGGTCCTCTTCCTTGAACATGACTGCAGGAAAAACAACGATAATTGATGCACCTGTACTATCATAACATTTTATGACGTTGATACTAACTGGGGACATATTTAAAGCAATGAGTGCTGCTCCTTTTCCTCTTGCCGTTGGAGACGTAAAGACTGACTGACACCGGACGAGTGATGGACAGGTCGCAGTAGGGCGGCACCCTCATGCGAAGCAAACACTAAAGGAAGAAGCAACATGTTGAAACAAGTAAAATGAGAATTCATCCAACCTTCCACTTATCAAAGGTTGGTCACAGAGGCGGCCGCCTCAGCATAGAAGCTCAGACTACCTCTCCCAAACCACTTCATCCAGCTCTATCGGGGGAATTGCAATGGCTTTCCTAGGCTGACAAAAAGACAGTGGCTCTACTCTGAGCCTCTCTTGGGTGAGTGAACTTTTCACCCAAAAGGAGAGGCCGACACCCTGCAGAGTAAACTTATTTATGCCTGCATCCATAATTTTGTTCTTTTGGTCTCTACCCACAGTTTAACATACAGATGAGGTGAATGAAGTGTAACCTCCACAAGATCTACCTCGTTGCTGTTGTCACGGTCCACGTGGGCTTCCTCTTCCCACTGAAGTTTACCATCTGATATTTTGGAAGACAGAACAGGAACAAAATCTTACCAAAATAATTGTCAGTCGAACAGATGGAAAACTTTCCATCATTCAGTGGAATACTAAAAACAACAATGGAAACAATGACTGCTCACCCGTGCTTCTCTCCATGAAAACAACTCTAGAGAGAGCCATGAAGTTGGTGCCGCTCAACAGGAGCTCCTCGCCGCCCTCTACTGAACAGGAAGTGAAGCTGACTGACTCGATGACAGGCAGCTCCTGTGCTGACCGCTGGGCTGCGGCGGACACGATACAAAATCAGGCTTATGTGTTTCACCTCTGGCAGTCACCTGGGAGCGACCACTCACAGCATTCGATGGGCAGTGAGGCCACCTGCAGGGCCAGGACCCGACCAGGTGGGACAGCAGGGGGTGCCAGAGGGAGGTGGGTGCGGAAGACCAAGCGGACACGTGTGTTCTTCCTTCCGACATCTGTTTCGCCCTTCCTCAATTCAATGTCCGAGTTCCTCAGCTTGAGAATCCCGGCGCAGTCGATGCTGCAGAGTTTAATGACGTGACTGTCAGCCACATCATCTTTCAAACAGAATCTCGGTCTACTTACAGTGCAGTCATGTGGTTCTCAGGGTTGAGGGGGATGTCCAGTACTTTTGTTCCCGCCAGGATATTCTCATGACTGGTTGTGCCCACCATTTTTCCTGTCACCCTGAAAGAAGGAAAAAAAACCTTTGAGGGAATTAACCAATGCCCATTCCTGTTCTGGACATCTCTATTTAGTTTTTGGTGATCTACAAATCAGAAGACTTAGGAGATCAGATCATTTCGGACGGCTTCGTAGTACCTGTGTATCTGATAAAAGGGGTGTGGCCTGATGGAGCGATCGTCTGCGGTTCCCACGAAAACCTGGAGAGAAAGTGGTTTCCTCTCATTGTATCCGAACAACTGCAGAGAGACAAGGTGAGAAATTAGGCCAAAACTAAGATGAGATGAGCTGATGATTCACATATTATGTGCTGAAAACTGTCCCAATTGTAAAAAAATCTTTTGGGGGTGTCTGTATTGGTGCATGGTGTCCAGGGGCAAAGCCCTGAAAGAAAAATGACCGTACTTTGAGCCCCATTTTTATAATGTCAATGGGTGTGGGTGGGTTAATAACATGATTAAAGTTAGTTTGACCAATTGTTTTATTTCAGAAGTGTGTATCAAACCGGAACCCCTTTGTATTTATCTGTATTTATCAGTACCCAAGAAGTACAGTTCCACTCAGTCTCAAAAAAGTTGGTCACCTCTACTCTAGAGGGAGACAAAGTCAAAGTTTACAACACTGTTTCAATCCACAATAGGCCCTTTCAGTCATCAACCCTTATTATCATTTCCACTTTGCCCTCCTTAAGGCGCCCCTCATAATGTCACCTTGACAACCGGATGTCCGGTCGGAGTGGCCTTGACAGCTCCTCTGCTCCCCTCGGTCTCATAGTGGGCTCGGTGGTGTGGCCGGGGTTGTACCTCGATGCGCAGTTCGTACTGGTCAAATTGGGACGGTAGGGGCCAGTCAAGTGGTGGCAGGGCATTGGACCTGCATGCATTTAAGGGTACACATGTAAAGTCGCCTCAGATCTCAGATTCTTACACCCCTTAAGGCGGCTTCATCTTAAACTGTGGTTTCAGTGAAATATGGCCCCCAGGTGAAGGGTTTTCCCTTGACGACTGCCTACCTGAAGAGAGGACTGTGGGCATTAGCTCGGGTCCGGCCCCAGGCCAAGGCAGGGGGAACCGAGAGATAGTCCATACTCATTGAGGGGGGCTCTCTCCTAGTCTGCAGGCTCTCTGTCTGCTGTTGCCCAGGGGCCTGTTCCTGATCCCTTGGAGACAACTGTGGGGAATAAGAAGTTGTAATGAGGAGTCTCCTTGGCGGAATCAAAAGGCATTTGGGATTATTGTTCAAAAACACAGACGGTGTGCCCCCCAGATTTAAGTTTCAGGTGAGAAAGATGCCTTGAGGTTTATTAAAGGAGTCAGATGGTTTAAGGGTTGAGTTCAGTTCAGTGTTTGGGTTGGTATTTGGAGAATTAGGAGTTAAATCGGTTAAAGGTTTTGGGTTGTGATTGGGTTCGTGACAGGGGTTAGGCTTTTAAAATCAGTGTTTCGGGCTGGGGTAGGCCAAGGATTTTGATTTCTAGTAGGGGTAAAGTTTAGGGTTCATGACTGGCATAGTTTGGGTTGAACTGGGGTTAGGGTAAGAATATCTCCATTTATTTAATCGTGTGGCCAGTAGTACCTGCTCCATAGATGTCTTCCTCGTTTTCTGTGGAACACTGAGCTCACAGCTGCCAGGCGAAGCTTGTGACAGAAGACTGTAGTCTCCCCCCTCTAGGACGCCCCTCTGCAGCTCCTCGGAGTAACTCCCCCTACGAGACGAGCAAGGGGACGCGAGGGGCGAGTTCCTCCGCTTCTTTCTGCCCGGCGAAGTCGGCCGGGAGGACGGCGAGAGCTCGAAATGGAGCGTGGCCTCACTGAGCTCCTCTTCTTCTACCAGCAGGGAGTCGCAACTGGAGGCCGGACTCAGCCAGCCGCGGGACGAGGGGCTGGAGGCAGGGCTGGGGCTGAGCGAGCCGGGGCACCTTTCTCGGTAGGCGAAGGGGTCCAGCAGAGGAAGATAGAGGCGCTCGGGGTCCCATCGACTGCCGCTGTCTAGGTCCCAGGAAAGAGCGGGTGCTGGCTCATCTTCAGGCGAGATGGTGGTGATCTGGATGCTGGGACACTCCACCACGCGGGACTCTGAAACCTGACAGGTAATGTCTTTCACTTGTTCGTTTTGATGTATTGAACTTTTGCTAAGTTTTCTTACCTGAACGGAGCGTGCCGGCAGGCTCTCATAAGTCCCGCTGAATTCTCTGGCCGGGGCTCTCCGTGGAGGCGGGGAATGCATCCCGGCCCGCTGATTGGCCAAAGGTGGCGGGCTGGGGATGCTGACTGGGGAGCGCTCCTCCGCATGAGAGGTGGCACAGTGGCCGTCTGTAACTGATTATTGAAGAGGGACATCAGAAAGCTCAGTACAAATTGCATAGAAATAGGGAACATTTTTTATGGATAAAATAAGAATTTAAAGTGCTTTTTGTGTTCATTTTGTGCGGGGACGGTTATGGTATGTATATATTTTTTCCCCATGTTCAACCAGACTGTAACGACTGCATTCAGCAATGTCCCACATGAGAAAGCCTCATTATATGTCCATTGAATGTTGTAAACATCATTCTGTGGCAAGTGTATCCTCTTCCATCATCATTAGCCATGCATCAATTTGACTTGGTTTGCTGGAAGCTAATTGTTGCCATATGAGCAACTCACGCAATGTTAGCATCTTTAGCATGGCCTTTTCAGTTTAATTGTGCATTTTGTACATTTTAAAGCCATCCGTGACCGAGTGTTCACGTATTAGCCAAAGAATATGATAGAAAACAAAACACAGGTAGATATGCATCATTTTGAGACAGTGTAATTGTGCTGCAGTGACAACGGGCTGAAGTTACCATGCTAATCAACTAACGGCTAACTTCCCTCAGTTTAAAGTAAATGTTTTCATGTTTTCATTTAAAGTGTGCCAGTCCATAACGCTTACAAATTAGCTGAAATATTCAGCAAAATTTGAAATAACAGGACATTTTTTGGCGCTGTATTCATGTGTTGAAATTAGCATGTTAACCAAATAGCCGCGGTCATTTTAGTCCATAAGGATCACCGATCTGTGCTGCAATTAGCATGCCAACAGTTAACTAATGTCACGTTATCTGTCTACTTGTATCTATCTCTACGAAGAAAAAAAATGTAGATCAAAACAAAATGTTTTCTTACTTTGAAACCTTTTCAAATGTTTGCACTAGCGTGTTGCTTAAATTAGCACCTACTGCATCTAGCCTTCGGAAGGAATTTTAGAAAATGTTTGTACAACTGACATCTCTGGTTTAATATAATTTTTGGAAAGTATACCTCTGATCATTTTGAGGCAAACACAGAGCACCCAATTTGCTTATCTTAGCATGTATGTTTCGATGTAAACAGAGCATCTCGCATACGTTTTCAATTCAACTGCTTTGCCAAAAAAAATGAACAAGAGGTGAAAACTAAATTGTTGCTCAATCCTTTCCTAGTTCCACCCTTTCACTTAAGTGTATATCCATTGAATGGAAATCATTAAATACTTCAAAAAAGACCCAAACTGCCTGCCCATGTCAAATTTAAGTTTATCAGATAAGCATAAATGTCCCATAAATAATAAGACCTTCTCATAATCCCACATAGTCATATGGAAAGCATTTATTCAATAGCCGCTACACGCACACACGCACACACACACAAACACAGAGCACCAATTGGGGGAGGGGGGGGTCTAGAAATGTTCAAATGTACATTTCACTTGCACGACACTACCGCTAATTGTCTTCTGCTAATGGTGATTAATCACACCATGACTTTCTGTCTTTTTGATTTGCTTTCTTTTTTCTTTTCTTTTTTTTTTTCCAAATCAATTAAGGTGGGGAAAAAGAAAAATGTTTCCTGGCAATAAAAATATTTCCAAGTCATTAAAGCTGCTGCACTGCTGGAATGCTGCAGGTTAAAAAAAAGTTTTTTTTGTTTTTTTTAAGCGCAAAATATGTGACATTATACCAGCGCTTCTAAAGTGTTTGGACCAGCAGAGAAGATCTTGAAGACACTAAATGCTTGCCGCTGCTTTAAAGTAAACAGATTAATGGCATGCCCATTCATTTTGATGCGAAAAGATGATTTAAGTCTTTTAACAAGCATTGTCACACAATGAATCAAACTCATATCTCGAGTAGAGCTGGGCAATATGACAATACCTGGATATATCGCGAAGACAATAGATAACAGTTTATCGCGTCACCTGCCTGGGGCAAAACCTTCAATCATCACTCTTATGCCGCACCCTATGCTACCAGGTGGAAAACTGAACAGCAGTGCAGGCAAGTGATTCGCAATACATTGTCACCATACTTGACAAACATTGGGTGCAAAATGAAATCTAAGAGTCATTGAAGATTAATAAATAATGGGGTGGGTGAATGAAAATAACAAATACTATTATGTTGGGAAAGAGTAAACTAACAACAACAAAACCATAATTTTGTATAGCTATTTAGAAAAAATACCCTCACGCGAGCCTGGGTACACACACCTTCAAACTATGCGAGCATTGCAGGTTTTATTTTGTGCCTCATCAAAACACAAACACATGGCGGCGGATTAGCTACACTTGTTACAAGTATCTTTCTCACGAAAGCATGACCAGAATTAAAAGTGCTTGGGTGGGTGAGTACACCTCACAGAGGTCTCGCTAGAACCGCGTCGAGGCGAAACGTATCCAACTTTGAGCAGCAAAAGAGCAGGCAAATTTTATAAATGTCTGGAGAAAACATTAAAACAAAATGATGCCACACACACACAGCTAAACAGGAAATGTTATGGTGTCCCGTATATCAACCAGGAGGATTGGCCGAGAAAATACTATTGAGGATAAGCGATTGAAAAAAAATATCTATATTGAATGCATATAATATTACAAATGAGATTTGTTTTCACAATACATTCCTGAGTTTTGATTTTGACTCTTTTAGATCTCCACGTGAAATGTTCGCAAAATTACATTGCAGTATTACTCAACTTTTTGTTTTATTTTTTCACCAATTTTCGCCAAACATTTATTTATTTTTTATTATGTCTCTTATTTAGATTGATATCAACATTTGTGCAAAACTATACTTTGATACTTTGCTTCTGTATAGCTTTGATAAAACAGCAACGCTGGACGCATTCCTCATTTGATTCAGGTCTGCTTAATGTCACTTCAAAATGAAGTCAGTAAAGGTAAGCAGTCATAGTCTGTTGTGTGTGTGCGAGTGTGTGTGTGTGTTGTGTGTGCATATATGTGTGTGTGTGTGTGTGTGTGTGTGTGTGTGTGTATATATATATATAT
>NW_017805742.1:989730-1034582 GCF_001891065.2 Hippocampus comes
AAAATGTATTGTGGTATATTTTTATTGGGATACAAAAAGGCCAATATCGTGATCGAAGATTTTTGCCATATCGCCCACCGCTAATCTCAAGCATCACAGTACATACAGTATACGTTTGTGTGTGTGTGTGTGTGTGTGTGTGGAGGGAGGGGGTGAGCCTGTGGAGGTTCCTTCCCACATGGCAGCTATTAACTCGCACGCACGCCTGATTAGAACCACATTGAGTGCATGCACCCACACGTAAAGTCCACTGCGCGCGCGCGCGCACACACACACACACACACACACACACACACACACACACACACACACACACACACACACACACACACACACACATTCATATGCACGTATGTTCCCATGCATCTGGGAAGTCTTGTTTCACATACGAGAAGCGCTTGTGACTGACCCACACTGCTGCTGCTGTCAGCGGGCTCCACGGAGCCGGAACTCTCCTCCTCTGGCCGCGGCGCGTCTTCCTCGAACACCAGCTTGAACTCGAACTCGCCCTCCTCCCAGCCAGAGCCCGGCGCGGCCCCCATCGGCGACGAGAATTGCCCCCCCCCCTCAAAAAAAAGTTTTTTTTTTCTGAGGAGGAAGCGCGGGGGTTCTCTTCTTTAAGAGCGCGTCATAACGCAAACCACCTCCGCTCTTGAAAGAACTTTTCCACTCGTCCTCTTCAAACTTGATGCCTAGCTTATACTAAAGTTTTGTTTTTCTGTTCAAGTCAGTCTTTCATCCTCACGCTACACAGAGAAAGAGGAGGAGGAGGAGAAGAACGAGGAGGAGGGGGAAAAAGTTGAAATATTTTTGTCGTCCTTTACCCTTAATTGCCTCTGGGTGGGTTCTGAAGCTCCGTCGCTCGGTCCCCATAGGGTCACCCTGCCTGTCAATCATCGGAACCCCCCGCCCTCTTACCCCCACTTCCCTCACATCCTCCTCCTCTCATCAAGTTTGTCGTGTGAGCACCAGGGCCCTGAACGCATCACTCCCCCCCTTTTTTGGCTGTCGTTCTTCCTTCACCGCCCCGTCTCCCTCCTCCCTTCTTTTTTCTTCTCCCCCATTCCCACTTTATGAGCCCCCTACCTCCCTCCTCTCCTCTCTTCTCCATCAGAGATCTGTTTCTCATTATCCGCTGCAGTCTGTCTGAGTCAGGAGACGAAAAACTTAAATAAACACCCCTCTCTCCGGCTTAGACCAGCTCCCAGGCCCCTCACCACTCGGGAATCATCGGGAATCACGTAGAGCTGCTTGAGGGGTCTCACTTGCCGACACACCCGAAATGCGTCATGAATGTTCTTTCTAAGAACGTTGTTAAATTTTACTTTGGTATTCCATTGTTTGCTCTAATCAATTTCAGGACTCAGTAACAAAAAGACTCAAATGTTTCACAATTTTGTGTCGCTCATATCTGGTATTTGTGAATTTGGTGGCAATCAGACAAAATCTCTAAGGGCTGCTGAAAACTTCCAAAATGATTCAAAAACGCCTGCTTGAATTTTACCCTGAAAAAATGGCCGCCTCCATTCAAAATGGCAGCACTTCTGTGTCTTTTCAGGCATGCTTTATTGAGACTTTTTTTGTGGGTCTTTTCATGACAGAGATGCAAACAAGATTCTATGCTGCTACGTCAAACTGGCTTTTCAAAAAAAATTGCGATGGATGTTACACATCTAAAAACTAAAATGATCCTAAAATGGACATGTTTGAACCAAAGTGAAAATCTCAGCAAAATTTTGTTTTTTATGTCATGTGCTTTATGGCAAGTAATCAAACTTCGCTGACTTGGTCCATCCACACGCAATGATGAAAACACTGGAATTACAATGTGTTTATTTGTAATGATCTCGTATATGACGTACAACATTTTGGAGCAACTGTCAAAACCTCAAAAACAAGTGTGACTGAAGGTTCGGCAGAATGGCCAAAACGACCCTAAAATTGCTGCTTCAAACCAAAATGGGAGACTTCCTGTTTATTTTCCAGCATGGTTTCTTGAGGAAATTTTGTGGGTGTCCTCGTGGTAGACCCATCTACTAAATTCCTTTAAAACATTTGCAGAAAATGTGGTTGAGATTTGCAATTTGTTATGAAAGCCTGATGTGTTTTACATCAACATAGGGCATTCCCATTCTGCAAAAAAAAATGAAGAAATCACATTTTGTATCGGAATTAGATTAGGATTTTTGAATGTATTGGAAATGGGCCACTATTTTCTACAAAAATACTGAATTCTTGCTGCATTACCTTTCAGCAACAAAAGAGCCATCAGGTCTTGAAAGAAATCATAAATTCATCTGGTCATTTTCGCCGAACTGGTTACGTTTTCTTGAAAGTGCTACTTAAGAGTTCCGAAGCGTAAACATAATCAATTGATTAGTAGATGAGCACATGTGCATCCTTATTTGAGCTTCAGGGAGTACAACATGGAAAGTTTTCTGTTCCCGGGTGTGAAAATGACATTTTGCCGTGAAAGAAAGCAAAAATAATAAAGTGCCTAAAATTATCTGTTGTCAGATGATGAACAGTAAAAAACTGTCCTTGAGCTGACGGAGAAGAAGACGGCTTTTCAGATGTGGTGTGAGGTTTCATAATTCATGCCAAAGTGGGGATGTGCTGTTTGTCCCTCAAGGCTGATGCTTAATTTGGTTGTCATTAGAAAGTGTCGCCCCCAGGTGGTCAACCACAGGAACCTGCTCCCACTGTGATTGACAGGATTCATTGAAATAAATGTTTTAAGCTGCGCACCCCTTTCAGCAGGGACAGGGGATGTGCATTGGGAATTTCAGGAAAATGTATTACTTTTCCTGAATAGCCAGTGTATTTGCGGGCCTGGATCGTGGATGTCCAAATTCAGTCCTCGAGGGCCGCTATCTGCATATTTCATGTTTTCCTCAAAGACATCAAGATCACAAAAAGGCTTCTGCAGAGCTTGCTTATGAGATAGATAGATTGATAAATTGTTTGATTGATTTTTGTCGGGGTGTGTTGTCTTTATGAGAAATATTTTTAGCTAAAACATCTGGTCATCTTTTTTTCAAATATATTTTTGAGGGAAACGTTTTTTTTTTTTTTTTTAAGCCGGTTACATGGAAAAAATAATTTTAAAAAATTTTGGAAGTCATCTCCAAATTGTTTTTATGAAAATGGTATTCTTTTTTTTTTTTTTTTTTTTTTTAAAGAAAAAAGGTCAAAGATTAATTTTTGGGGAAAGTATTCATTACAAAAAATACGGTATGTTGAGATTTTTTGGGGAAAATGTTTTCAAAGTCAAATTTGTTTTCGCGAAAAACATTTTTACAGTGTTTTTAATGGGGGAAAAAAAGACTTCTTTTTTTAGAAAACAAATATTTAAAAGAAGTCTTTTTTTAGGAGAAAAAAAGTCACTTCATGAAAAAAAAGTCAGAATTCTCACTGGTTCATTTTTTCCTGCGTGTGAGCTCTCGTCTCTCACCAAACAAACAACATGTTCTCCTGAAGGTTGACCTGCTTTGCTCCATTTAAGTCGATCAATCACAATTTACCTTCATCATATTGTTTAACTGAAGTGCAATTGAGCATGGGCTTGTTCCTCACTATTTATACCTTCTTGTTGACAGAAGTCATCGCCACATGGCCCCGCCCCCTCGTCTCACTGACAGCTGTACGGTGACATCATGAACTCCACCGGCCAGTTGCTGATGGAAAGCCGGCATCACTGTGACGGGATGTTTACTTTGTGGAGCAAAAGGTCAAACTGCTGGTCGGAGAACATGACGACTGGAACAAACCAACCATTTGGAGGCTTCTGGAACACGTGGCAAGACAACACCTCACCAAAAAAACCCACCAAGTGTATCTTTCACACTGACACGTTCTCTGGGAGAAAAAAATACTCAAGCCGTTCTCCTTATTACTCATCGTAGTCTGTAACAATTTGTTGTTACGACTAAATAAATGGCTGTTTTATAGGAATTCCTACCAAATTCTCATGAGAGCAGCTCCCTGTTCAACTCAAAACAGTCTGTTACATTTTGTCGGAAATCCTACTGAATTCCCTTGAGAGCAGACCCTTTTCAACTCAAAAAAGGGCATCGCAGTCTGGAAGAAGTCCTCCTAAATTCTCATGTGAACAGACCACTATTCTACTTAGAATAGTGAATCTCATTACTCATGAGGACCCTTTTATTGGAAAAAAAGGGACGTTATATGTTAAATTCGAGGTTGTGGCTATGCATCACCGCACATTCTCCACATATTCAAGAGGGCACCTATACGCAGGTGTGCAAATTCCCCATTTACAGAGATTGGCACTTTATACTATTTTGCCGGTCTGTCCTCCGTCTGCGACCCTTGGGTACCCTTCCATCATCGTCCCAGTCGGCCCCCCCGCCCCCCACGAAAAAAGCCTCAAGGGGGTGTGGAGGGGCACAATTGATACAGATGTGACAGCACTTACTTTGCTCCATACATTCGCGTAGCGCTGTCGATCCTATCGAGAATGTCGACGGCGCAGCCATATTGAATGTGGCAAACTGAAGCAAATTGTGAATATGCTTCTCCTTGGAGATTCACCAACAAGCAAGAACTCACTGGATTAATACGGAATTATTGCTTCTGAATGTATGATTTTATCCTAGCTCAGTTTTATGATATTATTTGCCGATTTTATGGCTAATATTGCAGCCACATACAATATGGCGGATGGGCAGACATATCGACTCGGTTCAACAATTCTCTGCTACAGACATGAAAGGAAAATGATTAATGATTTTTCTATTTATTTTATATTCCCAAAGAGTTTATGGCTCGCATGGACTCTTTAGGGACGATTAAAGGGACGGACAAAAAACCCACTTCCGTCCTTGCTTAGTTTGTCCTTTTTAAAAAGAACTTCTCGTCCTCCCTCCCCAAAATGGGCGTCCATCCGAGACTAACGGACAGACCGTTCCTTCCCAGGAACGGAATGCCCATCTCTCCCCATTTAAATGGCAATATTTATGAGGTCATGCCTTTACGTGATCGAAATCCGTTATAAGCAGCAATTTTTTTTCAGCAGCCATATGTCGCACGTCCCATGAGGACGTGGCCTTTTCGACACAAAAAGGTGTTACGTTTTGTAGAAGATCTTAAATTCCAATGAAAACATGCCCTTTTTTTCTACTAAAGTCTCATAAAGACATGCCCTTTCCAACTCTCAAGGGTATTTTACCATTTGTTGGAAATCCTACCAAATTCCCGAGAACACGGCCTTCGCCCTTAAAACACAAATAATAAGGCGACAAAGTGTGTTTAATATGTTTTTCATTGAAATGCAAAAAAAGGTTACATTTTCTTACAACACTGACGCGGTGCGAACGCTGCAGAACACAAAATGGCAGAATACAAAAGTATTAATTAAAAATAAGTACAACAGCCATCCAAAACCAACAGAGCCCTTTACGACGTGTGACATATAGCATTGAAGTGTGTAAGATGATACTTTATGCCGTGCACATATACAGCGTGTGTATGCAAGTATGTGCACCCTGTACAATAGAAATCCAAAAACATCAAGTCGCTTGTTCATTTTAGGTGATGCGCTACTTCAAGTAAGACCAAAAAAAAATAAAGTTTAATTTTGAGCTGGTTATTGACGTTCAAAAGGCTAAAAAAATAACAACAATACACTCCTATGTTTACATGCACATCCTCTCCAGCTTATGTCAACGTGGATCAGCGGAATGACGTTTTTTTATGTGTGTTTGAACTTCATTAGCTTTAGCATGCTCCGGTTCACACTCTTTTGAGTCCTTCACAAAGCGCATGTGTAAACATAGCAAAACAACGCCCCCCGCCCACCCAGCAGATCTACCCCTCCCACACACAAAGAGGGAAACCTCATAACGGGAACATTTTAGTATGAATTTACTGGTAAATGTATTATAATAATATGATGGTGGTCTTAAATGTATCCACCTCCTACAAATTGTCCAAACTAATAATACATAGTTTATAAAGTTATCTCATCACATATGCAGACTTATATTTCCCCTCCTTGCCATGGTAACCTTCTGTGCTGACCAAAAAAAAAAAAAAGGAACAAAAAATATGTGAATTTTGAGCACTTTTGAGGTTTCTATCAATGAAAACACTTGTTTTCCTGTTTCGTGTTCTGTGGTTATCATTACCTTTCTTTTCTTTGTCATCACTGATATAACACACCTGTGAGGTCGGATTTGGGGATACTCAAAAATTCTGCTGTCAATGAAGATTAACCCCGCCCCCAAAAAAAAATTCCCGTTCTGTCATGGTCATCACATGCTTTCTCTTTGCTATCATTTATAACCGGCTGTAGTTGAAAAAGAAAAAAAGGCACTTATGTGGTTGTTGCTATGGATGTTAACTGGGCTAATATATCATTATTTTCCCCCAGAAACTTAGTTGGGACTGTTTCGTTATCGAGGTTATGATTGCGTATTTCTTTACCATTTGGTAGTAAGAAAATAAACACACACACACATCGGAGGAAAAAAAAGAATCCCACTTCTAGAGTCGGTCTTTTTGGTTGTGTGAGTTTCATTAGATTTGCTGACTGCATTTTGAGGTATAGTTTTCATTTTTCTTTAATTATTTCAAATTTAATTTCAGCTCCAAATTGTATACATTGAAAAAAAAAGACTAATACTACCGCAATTTGTGAAACGTTTCCTCATTTATGTCTACATAGCTGTATGATACTGCCCTCTGATGGCCAGGGCGCAAACACTAGAAGGAGCACAAAGTGGGTCTGGAACGAATTATTAGCATTTCCATTCATTTTGATGGGGAACGATGATTTGCAATATGAGCGTTTCAAGAAACAAATTAAACTTGTAAACTTTGTATTTGAACTCAGAATTTTGGACTGTTGCAACTTGCGGGTTCCCATGCGCAAACACTTTTGAAGCTAATTCGGAGTCAAGTTTCGAATCTCGAGCCGCAGTCTCAAGCGCTGACAAACACCAAGCGGGCGGAGTAGATGAGGTCGGCCAGGTAGAGCACCAAATTGACGGCGGTGAGCACGGCCACCGCCATCAGCTTGTCCCATGTGCACAGCCCCTGCGTGGAGCCGCAGCTGGACGGACGCTGCTTGTTGCCGCCGTGCTTGGGGTCGAAGTTGAAGATGGGCCAGACGATGGTGGCCGACAGGTAGAGGATCACGGCTAGCAGGGCGTACCCGGACAAGAAGCGGGCGAAGGGGAACGGCAGGCAGCCGGTGCACTCGCCCACGCACAGAAGGATGATGGCGGCGGACAAGATGAAGCAGATGCAGTAGACGGACATGCAGTACTTGAGCGCGTCATGGCGGTCGTACAGCACCGGGTCGCTGATGAACACGAAGATGATGCAAGCCACGAAGGTCTCGCACACCTTCAGCAGACCCGGGGCGGTGGCCATGTAGCCCGCCACTTCGCCCGGCCTGGCCTTGCTGATGCTCACCTCGGTCATGTAGGCGATAGTGGCCAAGCAGGAGAAGACGGTGGACACGATGCGGTAGTCACGCACCTCGCTGGGTCCCATGGAGCCTTTCAGGTAGTACAGCGGGAAGATGATGGACGCCGACAGGCACAGCAGAGCGGCGTAGCAGGCGAACGTGATGGGGAAGTTCTTCCAGGAGACGGGCGCTCGGGTCTGCAGGCCAAACAGCTCCACCAGGAGCACCAGCAGAGTGCCGGCGAAGCTGAAGGCCCAGCAGAAGATGCACCAGTCGCCCGTGCCGTGGTACAGACGCCCACCGTGGACCGCTACCGAGAAGGCCACGCATGAGAAGATCAGCGCCGCCAGACGCGTCCACAAGAGGGGGGTAGAGTGCAGAACGATTGCCATGTCGACGCTTGGTTGCCTCGTTCAGGGAAGGTAAGCAGATGCTCGGGTAGACAAATCTGGAGAAAGAACACAAGAAGGATTCATGAGGGTTTAAGCATACAATAATTCCCCGCTAGGGAAAAATAGCAGAACTCTGCACACAGTTGACAACCCCCTAAAAATGTTGAGAAATATTCATTACGTCTGTATTACATATTAATACAGACGTGTCTTGACTTAATTGATTCCATGACCACACCTGTAACTCAAAATGCCATTAGTCCATTCCAGCGCCGCAAAAAAAAGGTCATATTTTAATAAGAAATATATAAATATAATAAATATATATCATTAAAAAACATTTTTTCAGATAAAAATTAAAAAGTCGCATTTAAGTTGAAAAAATGAAAAGTGAATAACTGTTCGTGTGCTTGAAGCAGAAATGTTAAAATTTTCTTTTCGGTGAAAGCAGGCTGGTCAACTTTTCATAAGATGCAAAGAAAGGTGTATGACTCATAACCAGCAGATGAGCTCTGGAGGCTTGTTACAACAAACCCAAAAAGGACTATATTAAAAATAAATTTGCGCTGTGCGGCTTGCTCATAAAACTGCATTGGGTGTAGCGGCTATAAATCAAATGCATCTCAGTGACTGCAAAAAGCCAGCGGTGAGAAGTAGCAAAGTACAAAGACTTTGTGTTGTAACTCAACTGAAGTAGAATTTTTTCAGGTACTTTACTTGAGTAATAAATCCATATTTTCTTCTTCTCGCTTTGTCAAAATATGAATAAAATTGTGAAATGATTAGAAATGCCATGTATGTAATCCATTCTAGCCTACCAAAAGAAAAAAAAAAAAAATTTTCTTGCCACTACTGTAATGGTAAAAAGGATGAAATAGCGCATCTGAGCCACATGAGGGCGACGGTTTGCAAGCTTGACATAAACACCCCCCCCCCCCCCCCCCAAAAAAAACACACAGAAAAAAAACGCACACACAAGGGTGTTATTGTGTCTCCAGCACAAATAATGACTCCTCTGTGGTGGACGCATTTCCATCTGCTTGAATAATCTGCTGAGAACTGGCTTTCCCTTCTCTCGCTCCTTTCCAGCCTGACTTTTACAGCTGTAGTCTGCAAGTCATTCCTGCTGCTCGGAGACTTGGCCTGTCTCACTCCAACATTCCATCCATGTTGGAGTCCTCACAGGCGAGGCGTGGCGTGGGGCGGCACCCTCCGCTGACCCCTGTCATCAGTAAGGGCCGACTTCTTTTTTTTTTTTTTTTGGAATCCCACTCTACTTGCTTGATGCATTCAATTCACTGCTCAGATTTATCGACAGGAACACTGTAGGGGGGAGTTTTGGATTTTGAGGCTTTCAAGTTTCCACCTTCACTCAACGCTAGCGCCCAACTGGCTCCCCGCGAGACATAACACGCTTGTACGGGGGGTGAGAAAAGAGGCATGCGACTAATGGAAGCCCGTAGTAACATACAGTACAGTGACCACGTTTACAGTACATGGCAGCTGGTGGATTTCTAAGGTTCCCCACTTGGCTTGCCATCAACAAAATGGAATTTCTTCCATGTGGATCTTTGTGCTCCCTTCATGGTCATGCCACTTACGGCATGACAAAAAGATATATGTGTTTAGGCATCGGTCTTTTTTTTTTCCTCATATCCCCCACTTGGCAAAAAATACAATTCCTCCAGTTTGGAATCTAATCCGGCGCTCAGTTTGTATTTTTATGCTATTCAAAACACTTTACTGTAATGTGTTTATGTTGGTTAGTTCCAACATGTTCCACTTCTCTTGCCTGAAAGTACAATTCCTCCATTTTAGATCAAACTAAGTTCTGCGCGCTAAATATGATTTACTTATTAAAATATTAGTGCCATTTAAAACAGTAAAAACGTTATTTCTGTTGAGGTATCTAGTATTGTCCTTTTCCCCACTTAGCTCACCAATTTGGATCAAACTGTGTTCTGTGCAGGCAGGATGGTCGACTAGTGGTTAACCGATCTGCCTCACAGTCAAGAGGTCACAAGTTCATTTCTCAGCTCAAGTGTCGCAGGTCGTGCTGGAGCCCATCCCAACTGTCTTTGGGCAGTAGGCGGGGTACACCCTGAACCGGTTGCCAGCCAATCGCAGGGCACACATTGATGAACAACCATTCACGTTCCCAATCACACGTTGGGACAATTTAGAGTGTTCAATCAGCCTGCCACGCATGTTTTTGGAATGTGGGAGGAGTACCCGGAGAAAACCCACGCAGGCACGGGGGAAAACAAACTCCACACAGGAAGGCGGCAACCGGAATCAAACCCTCCACCTCTGCGCTGTGAGGCGAACGTGCTAACCAGTCGAACACCGCGCCGCCCACGCTGGTAGTAAAAAGTCGAGAATGGCAGATGCCTGCCACGCCCGAACTCTTTGGGAGAGCCTCCTCTTCCCGCTACTCCACCCGACAATGTCATAAATAAGACAGCGGCCAGCTGCGAGCTTGCCTTTAGATTTATAGTCGATGCGATCCACTTATAAAAATTTTACTTGCCCTAAGCGATGTCATCCTTTCCAAGACCGCCCGATGTATTTATTGCGGAGGAGCCATGTTTATGTTACCATAGCAGACGCACATTCGAATGCTTTTAATGGGGTGTCGCCTTGTGGCATGTAATCCGTTCTTTCTTTGATGTTTCGGCTGTCTCAGTATTTCCACGCAATTTCACGGGATTTTCTTTGTCCCTGTTGACATGGAAATGGGGGGACAAAAGTGAGAATTTTTTACATGCTAAGCAAGGTTCGCTGGACCTTATTTGTCCATTTATCTCCATTATGATCAATGTTAGCAAACACCTGATTGTCGGATGTCTCTAAAAAGATTGTTTTTGGACAACGGCTTGATTTATCAGGATCATAAAGCCTCATTTTATATGCTTATTAATTTTTTTTTTTTGATCATTCAGATTTGACAGGGTTGTTCACAGCACTCTTCTGTGCAGTGTGTTAAATTTAGAAGATATCTTTTTTCACTTTACGAGGACTTTAAAAAGCGATATGCGCGTAGCGTCGTTTAACAGTTATGACTGTCGGCCTGAGCGTTTTCCAAAATGATTAAGAGGAAAAATCCCTTTTAACACACCGCACACCGCAGAATAATCGCTCAGAATAATCTTTTAGAAACATCCGACAATCGGGTCTTCACTGACTTTGATGGCAAACGGAGGAATTGTCAAATTCACCCTGCTTACCAGCATCTGTGCACGTGGCTCTGCTGAACTCCGTGCTGATCACAAACACGCAAAGGAATTTGCGATTGTAAATATTGAACAGGTTTAACAATTACGATCGTCCGCCCAACTCTTTTCCAAGCAGATTGGAAAGGAAACAATTACTCTGAACACATCCCACACCGCATGATACCCGCACAGGATGATCATCGAATAATCGGGCCTCTATTGGATTTAATTGTTAAGCGTGTCATAAAATGCTTACATTTGGTCTATCGTTACGCCTGTATCCCACTTATTTGGTTCCGTTTCACATCAATTGGTGTCCATGACTCGGCCCATCTTGGTTCTGACCACACCCATATTACAAGTGTCAAACCAGTTTCACATTTATGATTATCGAATATTTTCCAAACAATTCAGGGAGGGAAAATTATTCTGAACACACCCCACACTGCAGGATAATCTGTCATGATAAACAGTCAGAGAATTTAATGTGATTATTGGTATGGGTCTATCATAATTAAATGGGTTTTAGTTCGTTTCACGTCACAATCAGGAATGGCTCAATCCCACTCTGTTTTGATCACACACACGATATGATTTACGATCGTAAAAGTTGAACAGGTTTAACATGTACGATTGTTTCTGATAAGAACTTCGAGATATCTGACAATTGGGCCTTTGATCGGAAGGGAAGGAAAATGTTAATTCAGCCCGATAATTGGTATTTGTGTATCCAGATTTACTCATTTGACTTTGATTCACTAATTTCGTGTGGAAAAATTGGAGCGCTTACTATTTAGGGGCGATCCCATTATTTTTAGTTTGACGCAGAATTGACGTATGACCCCGTGTTTATGGTTCTTCCTCAGTGAACACATTAGCATTCTTAGCTAGCAGCCTACTGGAAAAGGCAAGATTTTTAAGAGGAATAAAAAGACAGTAGAATGCAGAATGTAACAGCACATGTCCTCCTCCCCTCCCAGCCCACAGACATCCATCACCCGTTTGGCTTGATGCCTCATTAGCCTCATACCCCAAGAGATGCTTATAAACAGACGGAATGGGCCTTGTTTACATTAGACGCCATTAGCGACAGAAGACATATGAAGGCAAAGGAGCTGAAGAAAGGAGGGTGGCGTTAGGGAGATGGTCAGGATTGAAAGGGAGGAACCCGGGGAAGCCCTGAGCTCAGGCCACATCACCCACACACCCACACACACACACACACACACACACACACACACACACACACTCAAAGGCCGGTGATGGAGTGGAATAGCAGAGCAGTGAGTCACTGTGGGGCCCCCTTCCCCTTTCACCGCCCACATTATTCCATGTGTAAAAACTAAAAAAATAAAAAAATAAATTCCAACTTACTGATGTGTTCCAGATGGCCGTCTGGCTCACCAACTTTTTTTTTTCCTCACTTTCTCCAATTTCTTTCCCTTGCCTTGGTGGTGTCCCTTCCCTCCCCTCCCTTTTCCCATCCGATCCAGCTTAAGGAGCAATTACACGTCATGTAGAGGGGCTTCCAAATATCTTGTAGAGTTGAGACAGGGAAAAAAAGGCGGCTTTTCCACTGTACTGCATGGAAAACATAAGAGGAAAACACGTACACACAGTGGTGGTGGTAAGGTTGTGTGTGTGTGTGTGCGGGGGGTTGGCGGGGGGGGTACTTCCCCAAAATGGACAAGGTCTGAAAATAGTGCTTGCAGGTCTCGAGTTGAGGACGGCAAAACAGGACGTGACCCGCCCCCGGCACTCCTGACCGACGCCGTCATGAGTTCAGTTGCCATGGTGAGATGCAGCTAACCTGATTTCATCCCTTAATTCGCTTACACGCCAACACCAAGATGAGGTCGAAGCTGAATGTGCATTTGGGAGACATGAAATAAATCCTTCAGAGGGACAAAGTCCACTTTGTTTTTTTTCTTTTTTAGAGGAAAATTGATGGTGAGACTTAAAAAAACCTTCTAAAAGTCTTTTTAAAAAGGGTGAACAACAAGGGAAACGGCTTGTTTCGCTGTTGTATGCTACAGTTTTGACTTCAGTTAGGATTTGGGTGAGGGATAGAATGAGGGTTAGTGTGTTGAGTTACGTACAAGTTTTGTGTTTCGTGACCCTAATGTATCTCAAATCATCTTATGCCATAGAAATGAATGGCTATGCAAATAATCCGTTCCAAAACCTCTAAGAAACACCAAATGTTCTGTATTTTCTTACGTTTTTCATGAAAATATAAAATAAAAATTACGCTCGACAGTATTGAACCATATAAAACTCAAAGCAATGCGGCACTCCTGACCGACGCCGTCATGAGTTCAGTTGCCATGGTGAGATGCAGCTAACCTGATTTCATCCCTTAAATTCGCTTACACGCCAACACCAAGATGAGGTCGAAGCTGAATGTGCATTTGGGAGACATGAAATAAATCCTTCAGAGGGACAAAGTCCACTTTGTTTTTTTTCTTTTTTAGAGGAAAATTGATGGTGAGACTTAAAAAAACCTTCTAAAAGTCTTTTTAAAAAGGGTGAACAACAAGGGAAACGGCTTGTTTCGCTGTTGTATGCTACAGTTTTGACTTCAGTTAGGATTTGGGTGAGGGATAGAATGAGGGTTAGTGTGTTGAGTTACGTACAAGTTTTGTGTTTCGTGACCCTAATGTATCTCAAATCATCTTATGCCATAGAAATGAATGGCTATGCAAATAATCCGTTCCAAAACCTCTAAGAAACACCAAATGTTCTGTATTTTCTTACGTTTTTCATGAAAATATAAAATAAAAATTACGCTCGACAGTATTGAACCATATAAAACTCAAAGCAATGACATTCGCACTCCACGTGACCTGCAAACACGGAAAATGCAAGCCTGTAACACAACTGTCCCTAATGTTTTGTCCTTCCTTGTGCATCATCTGGGGGATTTATTGACAAGTGGCAAACTAGCAAAATAGTACATGACCACGCCCAACTGATGGGGGTATGAATGGATCTTGTATGCTGTGAAGTTTGCTGCTGCCGTCTAACTGTGGGGTTCTGAAATGCACGTGCATCCCAAAATTATTGCTCTTATCTCAAGTCAAAAATAGGCCACGCAACGGCTCATATCTTAAAAACTTGACTTATACGTCACATTTTTAATTGAAATTAATTTCCCGAGTATCAGAACTATTTTTATTCTGAGAGATGTTCTATTCCTTAAGATAGTGCAAGACATTTATAATAGTTTTGAATTTGTCATGATAGTTAGTTTTTGTATTAGTTTCTACTTTGTGGAGTGCAAGATTAAAAAAGGGTAGGCACGAAGTATTGTGTCATAAAGTAAACTAAACTCCAAAGTGACTTTAATCTTCTTTATTCTGCGCGGCCTTACCGTAATACCTAAATAAATCAATTTCAAATCAACCCCGAAAGCGAATGTATGAAATTAAGAGACAATGATGAAAGGATGAGACATTTTCACTTGACAGTAATCATACTAATCTTAGTCTTATAAGCGTGCGATGTAGTTTCACTCATTGTTTTTTTTTCCAGCACTCTCATTTTTATTTTATTTAGTTAATGAAAATACTTTTTGAATTGTAATCTGAGCTATTTCATCAATTCTCCGTCACTATAATAACATGGTGAGGAGGGCCGTGAGGGGAGAGGCATTAGTATTAGGTGAGTAAGGGGTAGTGAGGTGGTCAGGGTTAGGAAGGGAGGAATGAGGAGGTGGAAAGGGGGTTCAGATTAGTGCTGGTGGGGAAGGTAATGTTTAGGTTTAGGATTACATTTAGGTTTCTTTGGCTAACCTAACTGGCTTGTTATTGTTTTCCAACCAAATATTCTTATTTATAAAGCCTGGTTTGGGTTAGCTGTGCTTCGGGGGACCTTTCGAAGGTTCATTCATTAAGACCAGTGCAGGGAAGGTGGGTGTGCCGCCTGCCGCGCCCTTCAGCCACCAAACACACACACACACACACACACACACACACACACACACACACACACACACACACACACACACACACACACACACACCTCCCTGTCCATTTTAGTGACAAAACACAAGCGTAAATATGCACAGGAGGCCATCTTTGATTCTATTTTTCTCGAACATGACTGCACAAAAGCAAAGAAGAAAAAACAAAATGTAGCACATTTCCTCTCCAATGATTCCTAGCGCATTTGAACCACAATCGCACATGTAAACAAGCACCCAAAACCCCTTTTCATATTTTCCTCCGACATTACCACATGTTAAATACATTTTCTTAATGACAAAAAACACACACAAAAAGCAGCCCTGACTTGGGTTTTTTTTTTTTGTTTGTTTTTTTGTTAACTTTCAGCCTCTCAGTCTAAACACGTGTTCCTTTAAAGAGAAAAAGTACATATTTGTACAAGATGCAACAAGTTCTTTACCTCGTGTGCTCGGTTGCAGCGTCTCACACAAACATCCAGCTGTGGAGAGTCTCTCACACACACAGAAGGGGAGCGAAAGAAAGCGAGCAGAGCAGACTCCCACTTGACTTCCTTGCCAGCTCCCTCCCCGCCCCGACCTCCAAATTAGGCATCGAATGTCCTCGTACCGTTAGTCACATCTGTACATGCCACACCTCCAAACTTCCCAACCTACTCCTACTCCTCCTCATCAACATCCTCCTCCTCCTCTTCCTCTCTCGTCACTACGGAGACGGTGACACACACACACACAATGTGGTGCAAAGGTTCACCACGTGTAATGCTTTTAGAATAGTACTGGCTCTTATTTTTCTTGTAAATCCGTGATGACAAAACACACTCATGGGCCACTTCATTAGTACTCCTACATCATCTATTCATTGTACTGGACCATTTTAAGGGACGAAAAAATGAATGCAATAGATTAGTTACAGGAATTTTCATCACTTGCCCATTATTTTTATTCTTTTTAATGTACAAAAAAAAACAATTTACATAACCAATTGTAATTATCACACACAATAATATTTAAAGTATTGTTTCAAATTTCAAAATTCATTCATCCATTAACCCATGGCTAAAAAGTGTTGGGAAATTTTGCTGAAATGCATACCAACTTTTAACAATAAAAAAAATTCTGGCTACAATTGCGGACACACAACTGGGCACCAAGACATTCCAAAATTCGCAGTACATGTACAGTGGATGCCTGCTGTTCACGGCTGATAGAGACTGTGCCAGCCCGCGAAGAGCAAAAATCAACTTATTATTGACACTCATTAATGAAAAAAAAATTTTTTTGTTTGCTGTTTGTTTGTGCGACAAAAAATTATTTACTAAGTGGGGATATACTGCCAGTAGGCGTTCTCCACAAAATGGGGGTTGGCTCACCAACATTTTTTAAAATATTTACTAATATTTTAAAAGCTATTGAAAAAAAAAATCCACCAAGTTTGCAGTGGTCCACTGTATTGTGTTTTACAATCATACTTAACTGTATTTATAATTCCATATGGACCTATGGCTGATTGTTCAGTTCAGTCACATGCAGTTCCTTCATTTGTTGCTTCCTTTCCCATAACAGTAAGTTAGGTCCAATTCCTGCTCTGTGGTTATCATCACACTTTCCTCTTTACCATCACAGGTCCATTTGAACTCTGGAAAATCCAATGGCTTTTCCTGTACACTATGAGCAGCAGGGTTCTCATGCGTAAGATTCCAAGTAATATTGCAGAAAAAGCAGAAGTTGACCAAAAAAGTTGCATTAAGTGAGTTTCCTGTACTGGGAAAGTGTTGTAACATGATTCTCCAGCACCGCAGCGATAACTTACTTGGCATGGCGTTCATTGCAACACCCTGACTCATCTGAATGGCCCACTGATTGTTTACGATGTTGCCTAGCAATCGCTCAATGTCATCTCAAACAATGTTTTTTTTATTTAGGGACAGATGGCATTGTTATTAAAAACAAGGGTAACGATTTAGAGAAGGAAGATAATAGTATGTCTTGCACATTCCTCCAGAATAGATTCAATTGGCTTCAATTGAGTTATGCTGTTGTTTAATTTGTCAGTGGTTCTATTCTTCCTATCAACAACAACTAGATTCTTGCAAGAATATCTGAAAATACTCAAATATTAAGTATTTCTTTTCCAGCACAGGTGGGATGACTTATCTCTCTAAATGACGTCTGAATATATTTTGGTTTAGAATTATTTATTAATATTTATCATTTGTGTAAAGTTGTGTAAAGTTTACACAAATACAATCTCAGGAACAAAGCTTTAAAATGAATAGTCAGAAATTCAAAGTAATTAATATGACATACGCACCATTGTATGTCAGTGACCGTTTTGGTCATTTTGAGAGCTGGTGTGCCGTTAAATTAAATTGGAACATATTAATTATTTATTTTGAATTTGTGACTATTCATTTTTAAAGGTTTATTCCTGAAATTCTATTTACAGCAAAATGTATTATTTCATTTTAGTTCATGTGACTATTTTGTGTTGTATTGTATTCATGTTTATTTTCAATGTATTTTTATTGTATTTGGACTTTGTTTTTATTTTACTGCTTTATTGTTTTGTATTGATTTGATGATTTAATTTTATTTTATTTATTCCATGAGTGTGTGCGTGCGCGTGTGCGCGCGTGTTTGTGCGCGCGTGTGCGTGCGTACGTGTGCGTGCGTGTGTGTGTGTGTGTGTGTGCGTGTGTGTGTGTGTGTGTGTGTGTGTGTGTGTGTATGCGCGCACGCGCCTTTGTATGTCAGTGTACTGTATTTTTTTTTTATTTGGTTGTATTGTATCTTTTTTAAATATTCAATTTTATTTTATATCGATTGTATTTCGTTTTTATTTTTTTATTTTATTTTCATATATTTTATTTTTGTATTGTATTTCATGTTAGTTTTATTGTTTTTAATTACTTTTGTTTTAGTTGTTTTTAGTTTATGGTATTAGTTTTTTATTCTGTTGCAATGTATTTCCATTGTATTTTATCTTTTTTATTTTAGTTGAGTTTAATTTAGTTGCCCTCGACTTGTTTGTGGAAGGACCATTGCGGATACGTCATACCGAGCGACACTTGTGACTGTGTGACGTCGTTTTTGTGCGACAGGTCGTGGAGAAGAGTCCGTCATGGCGTCGGGACCTGCGGAGTTACAAAGCGGCGACGACGCTGAACTGGACGAATTACTGGACAGTAAGGTTATAATTAAAATGCCAACTGTTAAATTAAACACACACTGGCATTTTAGGGCTTAGTCCTTTTATTGTATGTGGGAAATGACGTTAGGTTCGTCGGATGCTGTTGTGGTTCTCGGTGAAGTTGCTGTCAAACTAAAGTGAAGCCCTCCCTTGTAGTAAATAACTTAATTAACGTTACAATTAAAATTGTAGCCGTGTGCTATGTAAGGGGTTTCCCAGGAAGGTATTGCCCAGCATGCTACTATATCACTGGTCTTTGTTACACCTTGTTTGTGTTTACAGGACAATGATATTAAGCTTTCAAGTGTTTGTTTTTTAGGTGCACTGGATGACTTTGACAAGCAGTCTGCGCCTCCTGAACCTGAAACACCTTCTTCCTCGTCCAGCAATGGACCAGAAATGGTTGGTGTCATAAGTTTGTGCTTTTTTTTTTTTTTTTTAGACAAAAGCACATAGAAAAATAAATGCATATATTTTTCTCGTACGCTTTCACACAGCAGCAGCAGCCGCCGCTGCTGGAGGACTGCAAGCTCTTTGAGACACTCTTCGAGGGTGACATGGCAGCACAGGCCCAGCAGGAGTGGAAGAAAGCCATGACGGAGCTGGCTCAGGAGGAGCCGGACCTGCTCGAGCATTTTCAGAAACTCTCTGAGGCTGCCTGCAAAGTTGGCAAGTTTTGGTGTTTTCTTTGATTCTTTTTGCCCGATTGTTGTTTTGGTCTCTTCCTGGTTAAACAATGTGTTTATCCTACGCAGGGACTGACACGGCTTCTCAGCAAGAATTTACCTCCTGCCTCAAAGATACCCTCCGTGGCCTCGCCAAGAATGCCGATAACTTGCAGGTAGACTTTTTACTTTATTTTACTTTTGACTGAACGTTATGATGCACTGTTCCCTGTTCTGTGTAATGTACAGAGAACCGTCACATTTAGCGGGAGGTAGGGACCAAACAAACAATGAATTGTGAATATTAACCTACATAGCAGAATGAGTTAATTGTCGAAGTGTGACAAGATATGAACTGGTTACACCGTACCCAAGTTACACCTGTTTGTGTTCCCGCAGTCTTCTGGCCTCGCCGGAGACGATCTCGTAAAGGCCCTGGAAGGCTTGGGATTGGACGAGGGCGGTGAAGGCGAGGGTGACGACGCCAACGTCCTTCCCATCATGCAATCCATAATGCAGAATCTTCTCTCCAAGGAGGTTCTCTACCCTTCCCTCAAGGAAATCACCACAAAGGTTTGTCAGCAGGTTCAACCCTGCGTGGCGGCGGCCATTCATACACTGCTATGACAAACCCGCTCGTCCTCAGTATCCGGAGTGGTTGGAGGCCAACAGGTCCAGCCTGAGCCCAGAAGACGTCCAACGCTACGAGCAGCAGGCCAAGGTCATGGGAGAAATCTGCCAGCGCTTTGAGAAAGAGGAAGACGGCGACAAGGTCTTTGAAGGCATCATGGACCTCATGCAGAAGGTAAGAGGACTCGCCTTGAAGAGATCCTCTGAGTTCTTCATAACATCTTCCTCATATCACCTTGTTTTACCACACAGCTGCAGGACCTTGGACAGCCACCAAAGGAGCTTGCAGGAGACGCTGTAAGTTGATGGTCACTGGGCATGTTGGTTACTTTCCGGGAAATCATATTTTTGACAATTCTTTATTTTTAACTCATCTGTTTGGAGAAAGTCATTCATTTTGGAAGAAATCTATTTTGAAAGTCATTTTGTTAGGGAAACAAGTTGGGTTTTTTTTTTTTGGTTTTTTTTAACCTAAAACCATTTTTCAAACTCCCTTTTTCTGGAAAAAAAACATTTTTCAGGGGGGAAGAATTCGTTGAAAGGTGACTTTTTAAGATATGTCATTTCTTTCTTTCTTTCTTTTTTTTTTTTTTTTTAGGAAAAAGTCATCTTTTTTTACAAAAAAAGTTTTGTTAAAAAAAGTATGTTTTTTTTTTTTTTTAAGGAAATTTTAAAGTTTTGGAAATGTCTGTTAATTTATCTATAAAAATATCTATTTTTCCCCCCAGAAATTCACTTTTATTGAGTGAAGTGTATTTTTTAAAGGATTTTTTTTTTTTTTTTTTTAATAAACTATGGTTGTTTTTAGGGGGAGGGAGTTAGGAAAAAGTATAGACTGCTTTTAGACTGAATCAATTGAGCAATACTGTGTTCTTCTCCACTCACCAGCCTCCAGGCTTCAACTTCGACATGGACTCCCTCAACCTCCCAGGGGGCGCTGGGTCGGCTGAACAATGCTCCATCATGTGAGGAGGCGGCGGCTTGACCTCAGCTGCGGAAAGGGCCACACCCACCAGGAGTTGGCCGGTGGCATTGTGATGTTCATGTCGCACACGCTCGGCCTCGGATTCCAAACATACAGTACAGAGAAATGTGGACGAGGTTACAAAATTCCAACACACGCTCGAACATTTGAACATCTCTGCATTAGTTTTTTTCATCCAGCTCCTTGATTTTAACTGTATTCCCTCCTCCGGAATGAAGATACCGCACCCTCTCTGGTGTGTCTTTAACCCTCCTATTATGTTGCAGGTCAAATTGACAATAATTATCGTAAAGTGCCATAGGGAAAAAAGAGTCCTTTTAAATATTGTTTATATATCATATTGAACCCCATTCCGAACCATTTTAGTCAATATTTCGTGAATTTCTTAGATCGCGTTTGATTGATCATTCATTCCTATGTTCATGTTGAAACCTTTTCATGAAGCACAAACATATTTGTTGTATGGGTTGATTATACATGAACCAGCCTTTCGGACCCAAAAATTACTTTTATTTTTCTAAAATTGTAATTATTGTAATTTTACGCCTACTGTTAAATGAAAGAAAAAATGTAAAAATGTATTAGTCAGTTTGACCTACAGCCTAATAGAAGAGTGAAACAAATAAATAAATAAAACGGGGACAAATATTAGGTACAGTTCAATTTTCCCAGTTGGATTTTACTTGCCGTGTCATCAGTTTGTGAAACTAACTGAAAGAAAAGGGGATTTACTGGTCAAAAAGAAAAAATGCTAATTTAGTGTTTTGGTGTCAGTTTGACCCACAGTGTAACGGAATTGAACTAACTCAAATGAAAAACTCAACTTTATATCAGGATAACACATTTAAAAACTGTAATCTAGATTTTTTTTTCTGGATAATTTGAGCCACTGTATAACAGACTAACCAAAAGCAAAAAGGCATGAAACTTCTGGTTTTTACAGCTCATTTTGACCTGCAGTATAACTGGAGGCTGAAACTCACTCAAAAGAAGAGGATCAAAAATGGTGCAATTTAGAAAACAAATTCAGATATTTACGGGGTCACTTTGACCGGCAATATGACAGGACAGTTAAAATGGGTTAGTTTGAACCCTCTACACAAACAGGAAATTTCACTGATGTGAGTGAGTGGTCTGTTCGTGTCTTATTATTATGTGTATAACAAACTTACCATTAAAAAAAAGATAATTGTTTCCTACAGTCATCCCGGTATTGATCTGAAGTGAGTGATTTGATGGTGATTATAGTTTGAGGTTTCCTTGCTGAAGTGCTTCCCCTTGAGGATTTGTGTGTTTCTATTGTGAAGATTGATGTTTGCGTGAGTGGGGAGGGCTTCCAAGCTCTCCCTTTAAAATGTGCATTAACAAAAGGTCGGAGCACTTTGTGTGTGAAACAAAGTTGTTTCACTGTTGGCAACTATGGAGACGGATCTAGAAAGCACAGGGCAAAGTGCTGCTGTATAATAAAGAGGCGGTGACCAATGCAAAGAGAAGTTTGTGTCAATTAAATTGCTTTCATCATGCCATCATTTCAGGGTCAAATGACGTAGCTCGCTAAGAGCTGATGCATGGGATTTTTTTTTTGCCCTCTTTTTGTAAATACGGTATATTTAATAAAAGAATGATATCAAGAAGGTGAACTTGGGTTATGTGTATTCGTCCTTTTTTAGAGATGGCTATTATGTCACTGAAATAGTGTAGCATTTTTTGCTACACAAATGTTTGCGGTCAATGTAGTGCACTGAATTTTGAAACAAAAAAGTCGACGTTTAGTGCCGCTACTACAATCACTTATAATTATATTAATTATTAAGTTTGACATACTTCGACCGATTATTGTAATACTGTATACTGTAATTTCAAATGATACAGTACTGAAAATACGGTAACGCCCCAGTATGTTGAAGATGACGGAGTCGCTGACTGATGCTCTCCAGCTTTATTCCCTGAATTGGTAACAGAATGCACATTCATGATTTCTCATCAAATTTTGGAAACGGATCAGTATCAACAGGCACCACTTAATTATTTATGTAAAGCGCTTTATTTACAACTGCAGCTGTTGTGAAAGCGCTGTATAGATAAAAGATGTATTGTACTGTACACTATTCATTCAAGAAACTGATCTGAAAATGAGTAAATCGCTGGACGAGTTTAAAAACAAATTTAAAAGATTAGTACAAACAAACTACAAAAATCAAAGTTAAGAAGATAAATTCGATATACTTATAAAATATAGTAATATAACGGTCTGTTCTTGTTTTGGATTTTGATCAACTCATTAAATGTATTCAAGAAATGCAGTATTTATAATGAATATGAGACAATTGATATAAAAAGAAGAATGAATAATTATATACATGTATATATGTAGGTGTGTGTATATGTACATGTGTGTGTGTGTGTATATATATATATATGTGTATGTATATACAAACAGAAGGGTGTATAAATAGATAAGTACAGTACACATAAGGGTAAAATTACTTGATGAGAGGTAGATCTCTTCCTTTTCTTTTGCATTGAAAAATGATCTATTTATATTATTACACAACAAGGGGTAGGACTAGATAAGTTGTATACTTCTTCCTACTCCTTTGAACATATAACGGTGATGATGTTTGTTTTATTTACTTTTTATTTTTATTCTTATTTTTCCTTTTGTAATTTTGTTTGCCTTTTGTCAATTGTTGTTGTATTTTATGTTCAATAAACAATTAACTAACAAAAAAAAAAGAGCTGCTATCGGCCACAACTCACGCCCAGGCATTCCACCCAAGCCGGATCTATGTGTTGTGTTTCTATGTTCGGACCGCCGTGGAGCTTTTTGCGTCATCTGCGCAATTTGGATAATCACAACTTTATTGTTCAAACCCGGAAGACAAAACAGGAGACGTGTCAGGAAAAAGAAGAGAGAACCATCTTAAATGGGCGATCGCCGTCAAGCATAGATTATCCGATATATTACAATTGCACGTTTTGCGTACAGATAAGGTGGTCGTTTACTATAAATTTATAGTTAAAGAACGACAAACCCTGGTTCTTGATCATGTTGAACAAATTTGAAACCAAGTCGGCCCGTGTTAAAGGTAAGCGTTGGGCAGTTGCACCTAGCTTTTAGAGGCTAATGTTAGCGAGCTATCCGGTAAATACTGTAAAGGTACTCTATTTTGTCTGTGGGTTTTATCAGTGCAGTCTTCTATGGATCTATGCAAGAATTAAAGATTTTTGAAGCGGTTTCAAGTCTGCGAATCTTCCTGTCGTGATGCCTAAAAGCTAATGATTCCCTTTTTAATATCACTACTACTTACCGTTGAAAATAATACGATATATATGCGTCTCCTTCCATGTTTAATTGGATATTCATGGGTGATTTTTTTTTTTTTTGAATACGTATTATTGTTACGTTTCAGGGCTAAGTTTCCACCCCAAGAGGCCGTGGGTTCTGGCCAGTTTGCACAACGGTGTCATCCAGCTGTGGGACTATCGCATGTGCACGCTCATTGACAAGTTTGACGAACATGACGGTAAAAAAATGCTAATATCAAATTGTCTAGATATACTGTATGTATAGATGGGTGAATGGATGTGTGATGGCAAAATAGTCAATTTCAAATGTCCGTGGAGACAATGATGGATGGATGGATGGATGGATATTTTTTGCACTCTGTTGACTTTGGATGCAATTTGTGTATGTTGTCACATAGGTCCCGTTCGAGGAATTGATTTCCACAAACAGCAGCCCCTGTTTGTGTCTGGAGGAGATGATTACAAAATCAAGGTAATATTTATTGTGGTCGCCATATTGGCTCTTCTTAAACCCAATGATATCAAATTAGATTTTTTTTTCCAAATCTTTTGCTGATGTATTTTTATTTGGCAAGGTGTGGAACTACAAGTTGAGACGCTGCCTCTTCACCTTACTCGGACACCTGGACTACATAAGGACTACCTTCTTCCACCATGTGAGTTGCTCTTCCATCGACAGAATTCTAAGAACTTTCCCAAACTTCTTGAAGGGGACATATGAAAAAAATACTTGATTTGTTGTATTGTAAAGAGTTGGCAACATGTTGGACTAGCCTGAAGCAGCCTGAAAACTCTTGGTGTCTCTCTAGTGTTTGTCACTGGAACATGGAAAATATTGCCACAACATACCCATTCATATGCTTCTTTTCTAGGAGTACCCTTGGATTCTGAGTGCCTCAGACGACCAAACCATTCGCATCTGGAACTGGCAGTCCAGGACTTGTGTCTGGTAAACTGAATAAAAGACCCAACATGGATAAATAGTGCTCAACTGCAAAATCGTAAAATTCCTCACTTTCTCATCTTCATTTCGACAGTGTGCTGACGGGCCACAACCACTATGTCATGTGCGCCCAGTTCCACCCCTCGGAGGACCTGGTTGTGTCAGCCAGCCTGGATCAGACTGTGCGAGTATGGGATATCTCCGGTGAGGGCTTTTAGGGGACAACACAGCACAGGAGGCTGGGTGAAGGTGGGGGTGGGGTCTCGGAAGTGAACACGCCATTGTTGGTACCATGTTTTTTCTGTTGAGGCGAAGGGAATCTACAAGCTAAACTACTACTACTTCCATTTCTCTTTCTACTTTCTTTTGGCAGTTGGCCAATACTTTTGGTACATTACTACCAACTTCTGCTCACTGGCAGTAATGTACCGAACATATCGGCCAACCTGCGAAAGAAAGTCAACACGATTAAGGGAATGGCGATATTAAGTGCTAGTATGAGCTCTGACTAAAAAGTACAAGTCGTGGGACCAGCCAAACTTAAAAAAATCGCAACATTCAGGACAGTACAATTGGTATATGGTTTTTGATATATATTGCAAAAAAATAAGATGAAAAATAAAATTTTAGCCACAAACGACAAATATTTGGGGGTTGGGAAAGTGTAAAGGAAATGCCACTTAAAATATTGAACAAACAGTTTGAAAATTCATCATGGTGTTCCATCAGAAAAACCTAGTACCGGTAATTCAACAGACGTGTTCACTTTCTATCAGATAAGAAAGAGGCTGAAACGGGATGTCGAGTTCACATCCCAAGTTGTCCTCTTGCTCTGCGATGTGTATCGGACAAACTGCGGGCTGAATGCACAAACGCCTCCTCCCACTAAAGATTTCTTTATCTGACTGTTAATCATGCTTGCTGAGTGAGGAAGTGTTTGCGTGCCTCTCTGCATGCTTCTTGATTTTTTTACATGTCTGCTTTTACCTTTCACAACTACCTAAACAATATCTCCTCTTCCCTCCTCACTCATGTCATCATCCCTCTGTGTGTGAGCTCAGCGGGCAATGTTTTTGCATTGGCGCCACCTTACTGTCCACTCACTTATACATTCATATTCACATGATTGAGTATTTCTTATACAGCCCCTCAATGGCAAATAATCAGCATCCGGGGACTACTCACCACTTCTCTGCAATTCCTCAGATCTGACATTTTAGGGGTTTTAGCATACGCCCCGCATGACACTTGCACCAAGTTAACACAAAGTAAAGTTTATATTCTTGTATTACGATTTGCTTTATGCTAACTAGTAACGTAAGTTGCATGTGACTCATCGAGCACGCATGAGCATTCAAGTAAAATAACATTGCACGTTCTTCACATCCGAAGCCCCATCAGAGCCCGTCTTTACAACGCCCATCACCCACACCCACACCCTCACTCCCTGTGTGCCCCCTTATCCGCTGCCCTCTCCGGAAACATCCACACTTGCACACAGGTTCCTCGTTCCATCCCATTTTCCGTTCATCTCTTCTCACTGCTGAACCAGACGCTCACCACATTGTTTGTTCAGGCGGGAAGCATCATCAACACAAGCTTCGCCGTGCAACCGAATCATTTAGTTTCCCCTCTCTAACCTAATCAGACGCTGCGTGCAGGAGAGCAAACGTTTGTGATGTTTCCATCCTGAGTGTGTGTGTCCGCTGGTCCAGCAGTTGTCCCGTCTTAGCTGCTGCTTCCTGTAGCCATTTGATTTGGTCTATCTGATTGTTTTGTTGACTATTTTCTTCCCCAATATGTTTGCTTCCCCGCGCCCTGCCGTCGCACCCGCGACTCTAAATGTTGGTTGCAGGTCTGAGGAAGAAGAACTTGTCGCCTGGCGCCGTGGAGACGGAGGTCCGCGGTATCTCCGGCGTTGACCTGTTTGGCGCCTCCGACGCAGTCGTCAAGCATGTGCTTGAGGTGAAATGGGCGCTGCTTTAAAAAAAAAAAAAATTGAGTGAGACGTGATGTCAATGTTTTCTTCAAAGTGTCTCAGGGTTTTTGAATCATCCCAAACTTAAAATGAACTTTTTTTTGCATACAAATACTCAGTTGACGATGATCCAATATACAAGATTATGAAAACAACCTACTAGTTTGAGCAGCGATGTTAGAATAAGCATACCACAAGAAGGCGTGCTTTTGAAAATTGTTGGTAGAGACGAATACAAACATTTTGACAAACGATAGCACAGCAGTCAGCTGTGTTTACTGCTTGTAGCAAAAGCTAATTTGCAACGCGCGTCCCTGGATGGGCGCCATACTTTCTGTTTGTCATTTGATTTAGATTTGGGGTCCAGAAGTGATTTTCATACAAGTACGTTACTCTACTATTCTTGAGTAACCGACACGCCTCCAGAATAATGTTTATAAATTCATTTCGATGCAACAAGATGACAGCAAAGCATTTAATAAAACTCCCCAGATCATGTTAACAATAATTCCTCTGCACCAATGTACCAGAAGATGACGCCAAAGCAATACAGTATTTGTATGAGACGTGCCTTGTGCAAAAAAAAAAACAAAACCTTAAAAAAATAAAATGTAAATAGGTGAAACCACAGGTGCAGGTTGTATATAGTTATATTGGCTTTCCTTAAACCCAAATGATCAGGATTGTTGTCAGGCTCCTGCAGAGCTTGCTGATCAACTAATCTTTTTGAATCATGCGGGTTATCGCCCATCGAGCTCTGGGGTTAGACACCTGCATGGTAATGAAAGCTGTACTTGAAATGGTACAACCTCTGAACTGATTGAAATGTTTTAGTGAATCACCACCAGCATGACTGATAGCTGTCTGCTTTGTCCAGGGTCATGACCGAGGCGTTAACTGGGCCACCTTCCATCCCAGCATGCCTCTCATTGTGTCGGGCGCTGACGACAGGCAGGTCAAGATCTGGAGGATGAACGGTAAGAATAGAATAGGCGAAATCTTAATTTCCATATTTGCAGGTAGAAAGCATTACAGGCATATCTCCGTTATGTAAAGTGCATCATTTAACTTCTGTTATGATTTGACACTGTAGGAATAACATAAAATGTTCTTTGCACGTGTCACCTCTCCATCTCCTTCCACCGACAGAGTCCAAGGCTTGGGAGCTCGACACGTGCCGTGGCCACTACAACAATGTCTCCTGCGCCGTATTCCACCCGCGCCAGGAGCTTATACTCTCCAACTCTGAAGACAAAAGCATACGGGTGTGGGACATGTCCAAGAGGACCGGCGTACAGACTTTCCGCCGGGACCACGACCGCTTCTGGGTGCTGGGCGCGCACCCCAACCTCAACCTATTTGCTGCGGGTACATCGTCGATCAGTTTATAGTAGTGTTGCACTGCAATGTTGTCGTTATTTGCACCACCGTTGTCGTGCCAAATTTTAATACTGCAGGAACATTCACATGATTAACGTAGGTTCGCTATGTTGCAACCCATCGACAAAGGATGGAGTGGAGTAGAATATGCAATCTTGTTTTTCCTAAATAAACATGCGTTGAATTGTATTTCTGTTCACGTTTCCCTCTAGGCCACGACAGCGGCATGATAGTGTTCAAGCTGGAGCGCGAGCGTCCGGCCTACGCCGTCCACGGCAACATGCTCTATTATGTCAAGGAGCGTTTCCTGCGCCAGCTGGACTTCAACAGCAGCAAGGACACCGCCGTCATGCAGCTGCGCAGGTGGCTGATTAGCGGCGGCTAGCTCCGTTGGTGTCTTAAAATTCCAAGCAAATGTGACACTATTTTCTTGTCGCAGTGGCTCCAAGTTTCCCGTGTTCAGCATGTCCTACAATCCCGCAGAGAACGCTGTGCTCCTGTGCACCGTGAGTATTTTTTAAAAAAACGCAGTGAAATAAGGAATATACTGTATTGCATATTTTAAGACAGTTATGTCAGTAAATGTGGAAAATTTGACCATTGACTTGGCAATGTTTTTATTTTTTTTTGTCTTCTCTCATCTTTCAGAGGGCGACCAACCTGGAGAACAGCACATATGACTTGTACTCAATTCCGAAAGAGAGCGACTCTCAGAACCCCGATGGTACGGAAATAGTGCAGTGAATGACTCTTGTCTCAAGTGATAATGATACAATGATAGTTCTGTTCCGTCTCAGCACCCGAAGGCAAGAGGTCCTCTGGCCTGACAGCAGTGTGGGTGGCGAGGAACAGATTTGCTGTCCTGGACCGCATGCACTCTGTAAGTACTAAGTAGTGGCGTGTCGATCAATAAACGACGGCAGCAAGTGAGGTAATGTGGATGTTAGCCTAATGTAAATCAGTGGGGCTAAGAGTCGGCCCATTTAATATTTGCCTTGCTTTGTGTTGCTCGACAGACGAATCTCGCCTAATTCTGTTCCCATCCACATCTTGTCTTCCGCAGCTGCTGATCAAGAACCTGAAAAACGAGATCGTAAAGAAAGTGCAAGTGCCAAACTGCGAAGAGGTCTTCTACGCCGGCACAGGCTCGCTGCTGCTGCGCGACGCCGACGGCGTGACGCTGTTCGACGTGCAGCAGAAGCGCTCGCTGGCTACTGTCAAGCTCGCCAAGGTCAAGTACGTGGTGTGGAGCGCCGACACCAGCCACGTTGCGCTCCTGGCCAAGCACGGTAAGAGCGGCCTGCCCGACCGACTGTCGTCATACGCGTGCGCGTGACAAGAGTCTCAATGTTTCCCCCGTCTGGTTGCTTTCCAGCTATTATGATTTGTAACCGCAAGCTGGACAGCCTTTGCAACATTCATGAGAACATCAAAGTGAAGAGCGGCGCCTGGGATGAGAGTGGCGTCTTCATTTACACCACGTCCAACCACATCAAATACGCCCTCATCTCAGGGTATGTGCACATCCACCGAGTTCAAGCGCTGCAGCTTAGCTCAAATTGGGCCTGATAATCAATGTCTGCAAGACGCTCTAACGCGTATCTCTCCATGTAGTGATCACGGCATCATCAGGACGCTGGACCTGCCCATCTACGTCACCCGCGTGCGAGGCAACAGCGTGTACTGCTTGGACAGGGAGTGCCGACCGCGCGTCCTCACCATCGACCCCACCGAGTACCGCTTCAAACTGGCCCTCATCAATCGCAAATACGACGAGGTGCGTTTCAACGAGCAAAGTCAGGACTTAAACCACTGTCATGCCAAAGCAGAGTTGTGGCAGCGTTGTTGAAGTGACAACTTTGATCAAGTTGAGCATTGTTGTTGCATTGTGCAGGTTAATGTTGAGCCAACAGCCAATGAGCTACTGGATACTGTGCCACTCTATACTAGTATGCGATCACCAGCATAGCCTCCACAGCCAAGAAAACCCCTTTTCAACATCAAGTGAAATATTTGGGGCTGAGGATAAATAATCAATTTTTTTACTTTTATTGGTAGAAAAACTGAACTCATTAAAATTTTGGAAACAGTTTCACATTCAATAACATGAATGAACAACGGTGTCTAAACGTTTGACTGCTCGGACACATGCTTAAATATTCATCAAATTTGACCCTTTCAGGTTCTTCACATGGTCCGTAACGCCAAGTTGGTGGGCCAGTCCATCATTGCTTACCTGCAGAAGAAGGGCTACCCTGAGGTGGCGCTGCACTTTGTCAAAGACGAGAAGACTCGCTTCAGCTTAGCTCTGGAGTGCGGGAACATCGAAGTAATTGCCGCAGTTCTAGTTTCTGTCCTCCTTTGCTAAAAGCTGTGAGGTCATCGCAGCCATGTCTCTTTTCTCTTTCTCAAGGTGGCGCTGGAGGCGGCCAAGGCACTGGATGAGCGCAGCTGCTGGGAGCGTCTGGGCGAGGCGGCGCTGCTGCAGGGCCACCACCAGGTAGTGGAGATGTGCTACCAGAGGACCAAGAACTTTGACAAGCTGACCTTCCTCTACCTCATCACCGGCAACCTGGCCAAGCTACGCAAGATGATGAAAATCGGTGAGGGAGGGAGAGCATTCCACTTGGTGTGATGATCTCCAACAGTCGCTAAATTTGTGTGTGTTCTTTGTTTGGTAGCTGAGATTAGGAAGGACATGAGTGGCCACTACCAGGCAGCGCTCTACTTGGGAGATGTCAGCGAGAGAGTCCGCATCCTGAAGAATTGTGGCCAGAGTGAGTTAATAGAGCAACTAAAGCCACATTTTGTCTAAATTATCAATAAATATTTTTTTAGATGGTGTGTAAAACACAACTGCTATGTTCATGTCAAAATAGTCAAGTAAGGCAAAAATCTCATTTGAAATGACATACATCCAAAAAAAAATCCACTAGTTAATGCCTAAAAATGACCGACACAATGAACAAAATTTATGACCATATTACCACTCCTAGTTTTCAACAGTTGCATTTCCACAAAAGGTTCCAATCAGGTACAATATGTAATGTTCAGTATTATTGAAAAATGTTAAATGGTTTGTGTTCAAGTGTTTAAAAATGCTCGGTGTATTTATTTTTTTTTAAGAATTTTAATGGTATTAAAAATGCTCAGTGTATTTATTTTTTTTTAAGAATTTTAATGGTATGCAGATAATTTTCTGCATACCATTGCCATAATATTGTTTCAGTATTATTGAAGTGCTATATGCAGATCTCAAAGTCAAATTTTCTGCATTTGTATAATTTTCCACTGTGTTTTAGTTTTAAGTTTTTGCCATAATATTGTTTCAGTATCATTGAAGTGCTATATGCAGATCTCAAAGTCAAATTTATGTATTGTGACATTAGTTCCAAATCAAGTATTTAGTAACATTTTTTATATTGCATGTTTTCCAAGCAGCTATAGCGTTATAAAAAATGTTTTTAATAACATTTTATATTCAAATCACTTTTTTTTGTCCCCCCGGGTAGAGTCTCTGGCTTACCTTACTGCTGCCACACACGGACTGGATGATGAAGCTGAGGCCCTCAAGGAGACGTTTGATCCAGAGAAGGAGACTGTATGTATTCAAATCTACTCCACCAGACTACCATTTTGGCATTAAGACCTCAATTGTTTCTGTCACTTGTAGTTACCCGAGGTGGATCCCAATGCCCAGCTCCTGCAGCCACCACCACCCATCAACCCCCTGGACACCAACTGGCCCCTGCTCACTGTCTCCAAGGGCTTCTTTGAGGGAGCCATCGCAGCTAAGGGTAAAGAGGAACATAAAATGTGACTAAAGTTGAAGTCATTCAGCAGCTTGATTGATGTCGGGATGTTTTGTTTTGTAGGGAAAGCAGGTCAGATGGCCGCCGACCTGGACATGGACGCCTCTGGAGCGGAGGGCTGGGGAGATGATGCCGAGCTTCAGCTTGATGAGGGTAAGCATAGTAGAATGAAGTATTATTACACTGGCGGTAATTTAACCTTTAAAAAAAAATACCCTAGAGGGAAAAGAAAATATCAGTTTGACATAAAGATGCACGCAGAAACAAATATTCCCTGGCTCACACTTTTTTCATGCTCCTCTCACCTCAGGCCATAGGTCATTTTGCATCGGGGGCAGTCTTTCCCAACCTTTTATTGCACCAAGACACATATGTTGAATAAAAACAAACAAATGTCTAAGAAAGTATAGATATTGAAATGATCATCTCATTTCAGTTTATTTACGCTGTGTGAAAAAAAAGTCTTAAAATTTAACTTGCCACGAGCTATCGGAACGCTCTTATTGTAGAGCCAGCTAATTAACGTGTTCCCTCAGATGGCTTCATGGATGCTCAGGATGGCTTCGGCGATGAAGGCGGTGCCAAAGAGGATGGAGGAGGCTGGGAAGTGGAGGAGGACCTGGACCTTCCACCAGAGCTGGTAGGAGAACCTTGATAGATATGGAAATGCCCCGTGGGCCGTATTAAGAAAGGGAGCAAGCAATGTGTGCACCGTGTGGCATCCTTTGTCCATCCCTGGTGTATATTAAATAAAAAAGAAAAAGAGCCTCGCTAAGTACATCTACATCATCAGGACTTGCCAGCCGGTGCAGGCGGATCGGCGGAGGACGGCTTCTTTGTGCCGCCCACCAAGGGAATGAGTCCTACACAGATGTGGTGCAACAACTCGCAGCTGCCGGTGGACCACATCCTCGCGGGCTCTTTTGAAACCGCCATGAGGGTAAGTTGCCTTCTTCCTGACATCGATCATGGAAATGTAACCATTAGTGTACCAGAGAAGAAGTGTTATTGAAAACATTGCTACTTTTCTCCACAGCTGCTCCACGACCAAGTTGGAGTCGTCAACTTTGGCCCGTACAAGTCGCTCTTCATGCAGACTCTGTCCAGGGGCCGCACCTGCTACCTGGCGCTGCCTTCTCTTCCCTGCCTGCGGGGCAATCCCCAGAGGAACTGGAAGGACTGCGGTGCCAAGCAGGGGCTGCCGGCCGTGGGCCTCCGCCTGGCCGACCTCATCGCCCGTCTGCAGCAGTGCTACCAACTGACCACCTCCGGGCGCTTCGAGGAGGCCGTGGAACGCTTTCGGGCCATCCTGCTGTCGGTGCCGCTACTGGTTGTCGACAACAAGCAGGAGATTGCTGAGGTAAGCCAGCAACGAGGTCATGTGTCGGTGTCGGATATTTTCAACAAAGCGAACGCTGAACATTTAATGTACTTATTGATGTGTTAATTCATCATTTTTACCACTGTTGTAGGCTCAGCAGTTGATCACCATTTGCAAGGAGTACATAGTGGGCCTGACTATGGAGACGGAGCGTAAGAAGCTGCCCAAAGACACACTGGACCAGCAGAAGAGACTCTGCGAGGTCAGGCTTGACTCATTATTGTATCATTTTTGTGTGTTTGTTTCCCCGGGCGACCCAGTTTCCTGACGCCGTGTTTGTTTTCCCGTACAGATGGCCGCCTACTTCACCCACTGCAACCTCCAGCCCGTCCACATGGTGCTGGTGTTGCGCACCGCTCTTAACCTCTTCTTCAAGCTGCGCAACTTCAAGACGGCCACCGGTTTTGCCCGCCGCCTGCTCGAGCTCGGCCCCAAGCCCGACGTCGCGCAGCAGGTCAGCCGTCACAATTTTAACCTTTGCATCGTGTGTTGTTCTGCACCAAAATTATTTTTATTTCGGTTCTTTTCAGTATATTTTGTTATCATTTCCTCTTACTTTTTGACACTCTACTCCTTCCAAATTTCATGGCCTATGCATATCATCCAAACATCAAAATATTTACCTCATATAGAGCGAAATACCCATTTTACCCCGGGAGTCGATATTTTCCACACAAGGGGAACACCATTCAAGTGAATGAGACATTAAAAGTTCCTCATCTTTCCCATTCCAACTACATTTCTTGGCCTATTTTAAACCATTCCAACTTCAAATTGTTAATTCCACCACATTTCAGTTCAACGTCAACTTTTCCACACTTGTGTGCAATGACTGCAGAATGGCATTCTTCAGTTTCACTTTATCGTGTTCGAATTTTCATTTTCCTGACCAACTCAGACACGCAAGATTATGGCGGCGTGCGAAAAGAACCTAACAGACGCCCACCAGCTGAACTACGACCCACACAATCCTTTTGACCTGTGTGCTGCCTCCTTTGTCCCGCTGTACCGTGGACGTCCCGTGGAGAAGTGCCCGTTGTCTGGGGCATGCTACTGCCCCTCATACAAGGGCCAGGTGTGCAGGGTGACTCAGGTAAGTTGAAATAAAAGCAGACAATACGATTTGATGGCACTGAACATCACGCTAATGTTTACTTTCACGTTTTAGGTCACTGAGATTGGCAAGGATGTGATCGGTCTGCGTGTGAGTCCACTCCAGTTCCGTTAAGACAAAAGAAAACGTCATCAAATAAAAAAAAATATATAAAAATGAATGACAAATATGTATGCTAGCATTTCCATATATTTCTCAATCAATTATCCTTCAAGAAAGCTATTTTGTTTTGCACCTTTGTCATCTCTTTTGCAGTGGCTGAAATCATTCTGTCAAAATAAAAAATCTGAACTGTGTAACAAGGGGTAGAGAAAAAGAAATAAAACACCTGTCAAGAATGCGACAAATGCATTTTATCTCTATATATGTTTGTCATATGTTTTGGTGTTGGTTTAAAATGTGAATAAATCACACACAAAAATGGAGAAAAGAGACATTCTCATTTTTTATATATGTATATATCATTTATAACAATTTCCATGTGTCTTAAAATATCTAAAGTGCTTTTGTCAAAACACCAAGCTCAGGAATGATCGGCATTTTTTCCCCTGCGTACTTCTTGCCATGGCGGAACTGGCTCGTTGTCTGCGTGACTCAGTTTCATGCAACAAGCAAGGTATTTTTTTTGCGGAACACGCGAATAAAAATGATAATCGTTAGCAAGGCCACGCCCCTTAAAGCACATATCCAAACAGTACTACTGTATGTAGTTGTTTTTTAGGTAATGCAGTGGTCTATTCTGTACTGTATTCCAAACACTACAAAAAGGGTGGCGTTTTTTGCGGCGCAGGAAGGGATTAAAGAAGTTTCAGGGGCCAGGCCGGAAGTCAAACACCAGAACCCGGACGTTTTGTTGTCACAACTTCCTGTTGTGTTGGTCTTCTTTCAAACCAGGAAGATGGATTTGGTGTCTAAGAAATGGATTTTTAACGTTCTGCTTTCTATGTGTTTCATCGGTAAGTTGACGTCGGGCTACTTTCATTTGGCGAACTTGAATGTTTTTCTACGCCTGGGCTGCGTGAACGAAAAAAAAAAACGGTTCGCTGGTTCCGACTTCTTTTGTGACTTGGCTAGCTTTAGGCTAGGCTAGTAGCGACTTCTCCATAAAATTAGCTTTAGTCTAACATGCCAGCTTATTCGTACAAGGGTGGTTGGTGCTCCGGTTAGCGTCTCGTGATTTTTAGGTGGCACAACATTTTAGTGCTTGCGTGTATGTTAAAAGTATGAATTAGTACCCCCACAATGGGCGGCTGGTTTTGAGCGTGACTACTCGTGATTTTTCAATCGCCTGGAGCGCAACTGCAGCCTGAAATGATATCCCATGTACGATTTTTGTAAATTATACCGACTTGACCATCAACGAACACACACATGTTGTGAAGTTTGCGTTAAATCTCATTTAACCAAGTCCGGACTCTCTGATTACTTCGGCGTGGGGATAACCCGAGAAAAAAAAACGTTTTTTTCTGATATTAATGTAGGGCGAGGTCAGTGGATCTCAAACTATTTTCAATAAGTATGACCTCAAAATATACTTGGCTGTCCAAGTACCATCATAATGACCGTCATTTAAATTCACGAGTGAAAGAGGGTTAATTATTCATCAAAGAAGACTACGGTTCTATTCATAATTAACTGTACAGAATTTTGAATATTACAGTATTTTAAGCCACTGTAACATGTATTTTGATTTTAAAAAATGAAAAAAAAAACGCCCCCCCTAAGGCCACCATTGTCAAGTAGCATATTGATGTAATATCGCTAATTAGAGCGTATTGTAATGTAAAGTGGTTGGTCATGGACAGACACAGCCACCTGTGTTTTCTAAAATGCGCATTGAACAAATTATTTTTTAAAAACATATGTAATAAGCACATATTCACTCATGAGTTGCCAATGGCTCCAACTCAGTTAGTCACCCAACATGCAGCCTGACGAACAGATTAGCCTGTTAAAAGACTACACCAACGCTACATTGTTATTCACTGATGACCATGTCACTCACTTGACCAAATTAATTGATGTCCGAGTAACTCCTTGGGATTTTTGGAAGGGAATCTCTGTTATTTGATGCAAAACTCACTTATTCATAAAGCCATACCTAATATAAGAATATTGCAATTAAGATATTGTGCTTCAATTACAATGTTCTTGTTGTAGGTGCTGCCTGTACTTCAGTGGAAAAGAAAATCTACGTGCACCTCAATAACACCGTCCCGTGCGTGCGACTGCTCAACGCCACGCATCAGATTGGCTGTCAATGTGAGTAAAGCCGCTGTATACATTGACAAGCGTGTACTACTGGCGTGTTAATACTTGAATTCGTCCTCCACCAGCCTCCTTGTCCGGAGACGTGGGGGTGCTCCATGTGCTTGAGTCAGAGGAAAACTTGGACTTTGTGCTGCGTACGGGTCTCCATCCTCCCTATATGGTTATCCTGGAACACCGGCTCTTCACCAGGTACTTCTTTATTTTTTATATATAATATTTTATTTTTTGTACACAATTTTACACAATTAACCATTGACTCTTCCAAAATGTGTTCCATTCAATGTTCTCTCTGTGCCCATAAGGTCCATCATGATGAAGCTGAACAACGGCTCCAGCAGGGTGGCGGGCGTCGCTGTCGTGGCACCAGACGCCAACCCAGCGGAGGGCTTCTCTCCGCACAACACATGTCCCAATGAAAACACAGGTGTCTATTCTTTACTTTCTTTTTTATGTGACTCTTTTTATCCTTGTCATTTGGTTGCTAATAGAGTGCTGTCTAGTAAAAACACATTTCCAATTTGTAACATTTTATCCAAAATCTTTTCCTTATCCGAAACAGAAAAGAATACATTCGTTGAAAAGAAATAGTCAGTGTTCAATGAAGAAGACATATCTGCAGATTTTGTTTTTTTACCCAATTTTTTGTGGGTAATCCAATGAAAACATTCAAGATTAAAAAAAAAAAGAAAAAACACAGTTGTACACGCAGCATGTAACGAATGTCACCCCTGTCAGGTGTGTATTCCGAGACCTACGACCCGGCCTTGGCTCACTGCAGCACGACGGTGTGGAATCCTCTGGGCAACGGCTTGTCCTACGAGGAATTTGACTTCCCCATCTTCTCCCTGAAGGATGACAACAAGACGCGCTTCATCCGGCAGGTAGGTGGCGCAACGTTCATTCCGTCGGTCGAGCAAGAACAATGCAAGTTTGACATTTGTTATCTTCGTCTCTGGCAGTGCTACTTTGATCATAACCGCATGGTGAACGGCAGCTCCCCCCAGTACCCACTATGTGCCATGCAGCTTTTCTCACACATGTCAGCCGTCACCAACACGGCCACCTGCATGAGGAGGAATGACCTCAACCTCGGCATCACGCCGGGTAATTTGGTTCAAGTTAACTTGTGGTTTAGAATTGTAGATAAAGTGTCCTGAAACACTTTCTCCGTGTAGAGTACGTTTGTGACCCACTGGGCGACTTCAATGTTTGGGCCACTACCAGGCCACTCAACAACACAGCCAAAGGGCACAAGATGTCGGAGAGCGTTGTCATCGCAGCAACTCGGGTGAGTAACTTGCCGCATTTTCATGACCATAGGGTGCACCGTATAAAAAGGTGCAGTCTCAGTTACGGGTGCTATTTCTGTATATCTCACATACACAAAGTGCACTGTATTATTGGACGTGGGCATGGTACAACACAGACAAAGCTTAAAAAATATGGAGGCATGCATGCATGCTAGCGTATGTTTTTAAAAAGGGCAACAGCAGCAAAACATCTGTTGTACTTTATTGAGGTATTTAACAATCTCCGCTATTTTGAGAATTAAAATGGGAAAAAATGATGGCAGTTATGATGCCGTTGCACCTTTCCCCTGCACAGCTGGACAGCCGATCGTTCTTCTTCAACATTGCCCCCGGAGCGCAGAGCGCCGCCTCGGGCTTTGTCACCTTGCTGGCGGCTGCCCACGCCTTGCGCAACATCACCCAGGAGGCGCCACCCAACCGCACCATCCTCTATGCCTTCTTCCAGGGGGTCCGTCTGTTGTTGTTAACCTTCTTGTTTTGTTTTGTTTTATATTTAAAATCAACAAACCCAATTTTTATTGACCCGCAGGAAACATTTGACTACATCGGCAGTTCCAGAATGGTGTACGACATGGAGAACGGGCAGTTTTTGGTGGACTTGGACAACATTCACTCTGTGCTGGAGGTCGGACAGGTGTGTTTGAACAAGTAGTTGGGCGATAAAATGAATGCAAAAGCAACAGGTGGTGCTATTAGCCCCAAACGTAGGGCCATCCATACCCAAACTCATTTTCGTTGTGGGCCACATTGTAGTTATGGTTCTCCTCAGAGGGCCTTGATGGACCAAAATAAATGTATGATCACCTCATATTACATATACACAACACACTCGTGAATAAAGTCATTTTGAAATCGGAGGCTAGCAAAAACCGTTCAATTATGACTGCATTTCTTTTAAATGGGGGATTCGTAACAAAAAAATGCTTGCAATATCTCAATGATTCTATAAGTGCAGACAATTTGCAATTTTGATACTTTAGCAAGAAACATGAAGTCAATGCACATAATTTGCTTTTGCGGGCCACGTAAAATTGAGTTTGACACCTGTGTCTTAAAAAGTAACATCACCGTAACATGCCAATCTGCCATGTGCCGAACATCAAATGACCAAACCCTGAAAACGTGAAACTTAGTTGCTGTGTACGCCAGCATAATGAGCAAGACATCAGGGTGATTGTTTGAAGTAATTTGAATGTGTTGCGACTAGGTGGGCATGCGTGCCAACTCACGACTGTGGCTCCACTCTGATCCCGTCTCAAGGAGAAACGGCAGCATTGATGAGGAGGTTTGTCACTTTCCCTTCCTGGCTCGATACATCCCGTAAGACCTCCTCTAGTATCCTTTTTACTTTACGTGACAGGTGAAGACACTGGTGGAGAACATCCGGTCGGCCGTGATGACTTTAAACGTCTCGGCGAGCGAGCCGAACGTGTCACAGCCACTGCCGCCCTCGTCCTTCCAACGTTTCCTGCGATCGCGGCCCATCCCCGGCGTGGTGATCGCGGACCACGAGTCGTCTTTCAGTAACAGGTGAAAAAGTGGTTTGGGACATCTTGTGTGAACTTAAAGGAAACATTATGCAAGTCAACCTCCCATAAAATATACTGTATGTTTCCTTTGCAGGTTCTATGAGAGCATGTATGATAACGCAGAATACATGCGCGTCTCATACCCACAGAACATGACCCAAGAGGAGCAGCTGCAGTTTGTCACAGACACGGCCAAGGTCTACTTCGGCGCGGTCCAAAAAAAAAAAAAAAAAATGCTCCATTTGCCACAATGTGCTCGTAGTAAAGGTTGCGTGTGTGTCGTTTAGGCTCTGACCGAGGTGGCCACCGTGCTCGCTCGAGCTTTGTACAAGCAGGCTGGAGGAGACCAATCACAGCTCAGCGGCATCAACGCTGACCCCCAAATAGTAATGAGTGTTTCCTTCAGTTGTACTTTCTCAGGTGCAAATCAGTTGACGTGTATGTAAACGTTTTAGTTTTTGTTTTGCAACGTGTGTTTGTTTCCTCTCCCTCAGGTGACTCAGATGCTTTACTCATTCTTGATTCAGTCAAATAACAGCTGGCTGCAGCAGATAGTACCCAGTGACCTTGCCGGCCACCTGAGTGAGTTGTTCAGGAAAAATGGCCTCCTTCTTTTCATGCATTGAGTTCATGAGACTTGTCCGTGCGTCATCTGGTCATCCAATTTTTACTTTTTCGGGGCAGTTTTGTAGGGGATGCGCTTCTCAAGTAGATCCCGCACACAGCAACTAATTGATCCACTATATAAGGAAATAAAATATTATTTTAGACTATTAGAGTGGAAAAAGCACTTGCGTCCATTAAGGCCTCTTCGCCTTAATGGATGAATACAATTCAGTGCCTTACCTTTTAAAAAATACAAAAAAAACCCCACAATCTTCTACCTGTAGATGAACATTATCATAATGCATTTGTCCAAATAAAGGTCTGTCTAATAAATACTTTATCCTTAATTAAAAAAAAAAAAAAGCACACCAGTCACTCTGTTGTTGAGCATATAAAGTCACTATTGAAGCAAATATCGTCGTCAACAGTTGAAGGATACGGGATGGGATGTATGTTGGCGGTTCATTTGAAATGGAGTCTGCGTCGTGTGCTCCAGAGAACACGGCCACAAACTTCTACGTGGGGGTGATGCTGCAGTCGAGCGAGCCCACACACCTGGTGCAGCACCTGCTGGCCAACCTGACTGGCAACGTGGTCAACGTCACCCAGCAAGACTGCCAGAACCAGCGGATGGAAGAGAGCGATACCGTGAGCAAACACGTGAGTGGTCATCATCGAGATTGACAGCGCTCTCCTGTCAAGAGCGTTAACGAGCATTGCTCCTTTTTATCAGACGTACACATACACGTGGGTTCAAGGTGCGGTGCCGCCCAACGCCACCGAGAGGGAGGGCTACTGCGTCCGCTCCACCGTGCACCTCTCTAAGGCCGTGTCACCCGCCTTTGACCTACGAGAGTTCACCTCCACGGACTACTCCACCTGGACAGAGTCCCGCTGGAAGACAATCAAGGGCCGTATCTTTCTGGTGGCCAGTCACGAGCTGGAGGTAGGAACCTACTTTACACCTCTCGTATTTGCATTATTATTTGATGCTCTCAAATGCAACGATATTCAGTCTTCTATAACACTCCAATGTACAGTATAGAAATCAAATATAATTTTGTAAAACGCTGATGCTGCTTACGGTATTTAATATACTGCACAACTCTAAAAGAACCGAAAACTGTCTCCCTTTCCTGTTCAGCTGCTTGGTTATGCAGAGTGGAATATCTTGTAGCATTTTTTTCCCCCCAGCTTTAACTCCTGTTTCCACTGACTAGATGGTGACTCTGGGTGTGGGTGTGGGCGTGCTGCTCACCTCCCTGCTGCTCACCTATGTGATCAGCTCCAAAGCAGACATCCTATTCAGCTCGCAGAGGGAGCCCACCAATGCCACCTACTGACCACAAGTACCACAACTACAACTAGTACTACTACTACTACATTTACCTGGCTGCAGACCCGGACCATGTTGATTCAATCCAAATCACACAAGCAGGTAAAACGCCCCTCTTGAAGGTTGTTTTAGACCTCAAAATGGCGGCAGAGTGTCCCAAAAACGTCTGGTCAGGTACCAGCAGCAAGCCTCGAAAAGGATGTTCATAGTTCTTTTAAATTAATGTTCCTGCTTTTTATTTTGGTTTGTACGAGCAATGACAAGTATGTGTTGGCGTCGATAGTTGACTGTGTGTACATGAGCAATGATAAATGAGTGAGTGTGCGTGAACGCGATTGTCGTGTGCAATAGTGTAATCTTTGTTGTAAATAATTGTAATTATCGCCACTGATAAACCACTTTTCTCTCGAGTCACGTTGAACAAGAAGGTGGCATTGTAGATGTAAAGCTGGCACGTGTCCTAGAACAACGATGTGTTTCGCACTGCTTACTTCCATTTAGGTTGGACATTTTTTGTTCTTTGGTTGTAGAGTCATAATTTCACAATTGTTGACGTCAGCGGCAGGAACCTTTAACCTGCTGTGATACCTTGGTGACAAAATAAATGCTGCTTTTACACTTTGTACTTTCTTCAATGCATAAATTACACAAACTAAAGTAATGAAGTATTTACTACTATTATGGGGCATATTTAATGTTTTCAACACACTCCATGTATTATATTTAATCTTCTCAAATCGAACGTACATAATGTTCTGTACTACGTTACCATATTTATTGTTCTATATCGCTAACCTTAATGTTGTGTGCAACTGTAATCGAGCATACTACATATTCCAAGCTCTAAGGTGCTTGGAATATGTCTAATTGTAAAAATTTGTTTATCTTCAAAATTGCTTTTGAATAGTTTTTTTAATGTACATTAATAATGGCAATGTGTTTTTCATTCATTTTTAATTTGATGGTAAATGTAATGTAAAATATTTTCAGACAACTATTTCTTATGTCTATGAATTTGTAATTTTAATAAATTTTGAATTTCTGGGAATTTCTCCATTGTGAGACAAAGGTTATCTTATCTTACAATTAGTAAATCGACCTATAGCATGTACGTTTGTTTATTTTGTATTTAATGTTTTTATTTAATTTACGTGAACATTAGCAACAACGTTTGACAGCTGTTCGACAGTCTGGGGTCTCCATTGTCGTATTTTACTGAAAAACGTTTCTAAATGAAAACGTTTTTCCATATTACTACCAAAAAAAATAATAATAATTTTAGCTGAATTTACCATATACTATGGAGTTAAATGAAATGCAACTTGCTATGATTACTGTATATTAAATAAAAAATGAAATTGACGAAAATTAAGGCAGCTCAACTGTATCGTAATATAATTCACAATGATATATGTACAAGTACGGTACTTGCAATTATTCGCGGATTTTTGCTATTTGGGACCTGACCCGTCCCGAGAATCCGCAAATAACTGGGGCTCGCCCATTTGTGTACATCTTTTTTGCAGCTGCAGCAGGATTAGTTAACGTCTAAATTTTATGGTAATTATGACTTAACAAAAATGATTTAATAATTACCCCAAATAAACTTGATGTTAGTGTTTTTAGTGATTTTTTTTTAACACTCAGTTGCTATTTAAACACGGTGCATAGGCCCGCCTCTTCCGCTTTACCTCCCAGTGGGCAAGCAGCAAGGATGGGCGGGGCAAAGAGACTGAGGCGGAGGGCGGGGCTTCCACGGCCGAGCGGAAAGAAAGTGGAAAGTGAGACAAATAGCTGCATGGACTCTCTGCTATAAGTAAGTAATCATTTTACATTTCAAACGTCTTCGAATCCGAATGGCGGGGTCACGAGTACCCGGAACGAGCGATGGTGTTGTTGGGTTGATGGAAAAGCTTTCCGAGAGAAGAGAAGGAGAAAAAGGGGCCAGGTTAGCTTCGTGGTGGATGGGCTCACCAAACAATGGTGGAGAGGACTAGATGGTCGCCTCCTCTCTTTTCTTCTTTTTCTCCCCCACTTGTTCAAACCGGAGCCAAGCAACATTAGGAGGCTGCTTGTTATCCTCCCACGCGTATGGCCACGTAAGCTTCCACTTTTTAGCCGGGAATGAAGCGACAAAAACGGGGGAGGGGGGGGCGATGAAGTCAAAATTGGGCCGACGCTGGAGCACAGGTTGGCCGTAGAAGTCATTCATTTAGCGGGTACGAGAGCAAGCAGTTCGGGGTGTGCAACTGTGCAGTCCATTGTTCTATCACCACTGAAGACTGGGAGTACTTTCCCCCCCCTCCCTACCTTCTTATCTGCTCTGCGCATCTTTGCAAACATTTTGCTACCAAAATGCCCGGAGAAAGCCGCCGACCGTTCAAATGTTGGCCTACCAACATGTATGTGTTTGGCGAAGAACTGTGAAGTGACTCCAGTGATTCCTCAATTCAGAACTCCATATTACACATTATATGACTTTTACACTCACTATAAAGAGTGTTTGAGCTGCATTTTCTTTGAGGGAAAAAAAAGGCCTCATGGAAAATATTTAATTTTTATTTAGAACGTGGGTCCAAACTCCGGTCCTCGAGGGCCCCTTTTTTGCATGTTTGTTTGCCTCCTCCAGCATACCTGATTCAAATGATCATCAGGATCGTTATCAGGCTCCTGCAGAGCTTGTTGATGAGGTGATCACTTGAATCGGGTATGTTGGAGAAGGGATACCACGCGTATGGCCACGTAAGCTTCCACTTTTTAGCCGGGAATGAAGCGACAAAAACGGGGGAGGGGGGGGCGATGAAGTCAAAATTGGGCCGACGCTGGAGGACAGTTTGGCCGTGGCCGGAGCCAAGCAACATTAGGCGGCTGCTTGTTATCCTCCCCCGCGTATGGCCACGTAAGCTTCCACTTTTTAGCCAAGAATGAAGCGACAAAAACGGGGGAGGGGGGGGGACGATGAAGTCAAAATTGGGCCGACGCTGGAGGACAGTTTGGCCGTGGAAGTCATTCATTTAGCGGGTACGAGAGCAAGCAGTTCGGGGTGTGCAACTGTGCAGTCCATTGTTCTATCACCACTGAAGACTGGGAGTACTTTCCCCCCCCTCCCTACCTTCTTATCTGCTCTGCGCATCTTTGCAAACATTTTGCTACCAAAATGCCCGGAGAAAGCGCAACATCTTGCATGTTTTAATGTGGTATGGTATGTTATGGCTTTTAGGTTTTAACATGGTCTGTTTAATATGTACAGCATACAGTGTGAGTGTGACTTTGGCCTACTTCAGTTTTACTGTAATATTTTAAACAATTTTTACTACTTTTTTTTTACTTATTACGTTTGGACTTTTAAAAAAAAATTGGGACAGTTTTGCTTAAGTTTTATCGGATGTTTTACACTTTTGCTT
>NW_017805742.1:1034856-1039991 GCF_001891065.2 Hippocampus comes
TCCCCCCCCCCCCCCCAATTATATTTGACGTGAACGGCAACATAGTATGTTTGGAATTTTGATGCAACATGTTGCATGTTTTAATGTGGTATGTTTTGCATTTAAGTGACTTGGTTGTATTATTGAGCATTATTTAGAAATTGGATGGAATACTTTGTTTTTACATTTTTAATGTTTTAACGCTGTGCGTTTTGTCATTTTTATGCAACATGTTGTGGCTTTTAGGTTTTAACATGGTCTGTTTAATATGTACAGCATACAGTGTGAATGTGACTTTGGCCTACTTCAGTTTTACTGTAATATTTTAAACAATTTTTACTGATTTTTTTTACTTATTACGTTTGGACTTTTAAAAAAAAAATTGGGACAGTTTTGCTTAAGTTTTATCGGATGTTTTACACTTTTGCTTAATGGATTTGTTTTTCAACTTCATGTGGTTACCATTTGTACTTACCGGTTTGATGTTCTTGAGTTTTACTTTTTCATGTTTTTTGAGTCGTAGATTTGATGTTTTAATGCACCTTTTGAGCTTTTTACATATTTTGAGTGTTTTTTTTTTTATCAAAATATTTTAGGATATTTTTTTTTTTAACCACGGTAAAAGTTGAGGTAATTGCAATGTCATTTTCTTTTAAATTGCCACCAAAGGTAAATGATGTGAAGTTGTCCTGCTTGACGTTTTCAAAAGCAGGCACTTGCACACGAGCAAACAAAGCCATGCCAATGAAAGCCTCCTGGAAGGAGGTAATAAAATGGGAGTGGTATGCGAGCTTGTGTGTTGTTGATATTTATTGACGTGTCTTTCAATTCAGCAGAAGGAATTGTAACTGACAGTAAACATCACAGCTGGGATCAACTAAGTTTGTCTTTTTTTTTTCTTCAGTATTTTAATCAAAAATATTTTACACCCGCTTGAGGGGGAAAGGGTCTTGTCACTGGAAACATTCTTTCGTCAAAGATAAAATGGAGAAGAATTTTAGAAGCTCGCGCTGAGTGTGTGTGTCCGTTCTGTTGTGTGGGTCCACTGAACATTGGTCTAGTTGGAGCAACTTCAGTCATTCTTACAATCGGGAAGCACTGTAGCATGCTAGCTAACAAACGATCAGGAGTACAGCATTTAAAAAAAACAAAAACGAATTGTCAATGTGTCCGTTAGTGAGATTTCCTTTAACGAGCATAAAGAAAATTGTGAACCAAACAAACAAAACATGACCACTTGATCGACGAAGAAATATCGGTGACTGATGGTGGTTGTCTTCCAACTTACACATGTTGGTACTTTTTCTGGCTTTATTTAGCAGAACCCCTTTCATGAACAGAAGTATCGAAGGTACACAAATCTGGTTAACATATTTACTAAACTGCTTTTCCAATAACCTTTTTAAAGTGGTAGAGAGTCCAGTCCGTATGGACACGCAGTACATTTTGACATTGCATGAACGGAGTTAAAAGTTCATTGATTTGACGTCGCAGAGACGTGAACATTTTGCACACACACACACACCTGCTCTCATTTGCTATCCTTGTGTGCGGGCAGGGGCTGACAGTAGCAGTTGTTTCTTGGTTTACTGATATTGTGCTAGGAAACGATCGGTGGTGGTGATGGTCGTGTGTGTGTGTGTGGATGCGAATATTTACACAGTTGGTCGAGCAGGCCTGAAATGGTCACTGGATGGTGGTGTTCCCTGACTGCTTCGCCATCGGGGCAGCTGCCGTATCGAAATGCCTGATTCCTCTGCGGACGTGTCTTGTTTCCACTGACGAAACCTAATTGCGACAATTAGCATTCCATGCAAGAGTAACGGCGGGCAGTTTCAAGAAGTCACGGCAAGCGTTTTGTTTTATTTTTTTTGTTGTTTTTCATTTGTTGAATTATGTAAAAAAAAAAAAAAGTTTTTTTTCAATATAAATTTAATAACAAAATGGACCGTTTTTCTTGTACATGAATCTAAAATTTTATTTGTAATTGTTGAATGTAAAGGACAGTAAATCTGGTTCAGATTTGGGGAAAAATATGTTTATTTTGTAAAATGTAAAATAAAAAAAAAAAACGAAATTGGCATTGCTTGTATGTTTACTTGGGGAAAAATATGTTTACTTTGTAAAATGTAAAATAAAAAAAAAACGAAATTGGCATTGCTTGTATGTTTATATGCAACTTTTTTTTTGGGGGGTCCAACACAAAGGACAGCAAATTCAGTCAATCAGAATGTCTTTGAAAATATCGAAATGTTATATAGCCCAACTTCCCATTGTGGATGTCTTCTTGTCATTGTTTGGACAACAAGTTGCCATTGAACTTTGCTTTTTAGTTGGCCTGCAGGTCAACTATTCCGTTGACATAATCCCCCCCGACAAACTCTTGAAATAGAAGACCAACTCTGTGTTCGTGGAAAGTACATTTGGCATGTGGTCCATTCATTATTTTACAGTAAGCGGTGCGTGCGGTTGAGATCAGAACTGACCGTAAGAGCTTTTTTCTTTTTTTTTTCTTTAAAGGTCTGCCTCTGAAAGCACTTTTATGGGCTTCGCTGTTTGCGTTCTTTGTAATAATTCATACAGTACATTATCAGCGGCTCGTCGAGAGACTCTCGGGGGCGGTTTAGGCTATGGGGTAGAATTTCATTGTCCTGAGTGTGTTTTTATGGGTCCCTTTGCCCCCGGAACGTTTAGCTTGAAAATAAACGTTCAGTGAAGACTATTTGAAGCACACGTGGTGACTTTCATGGGTAAGAGGATGACTGCTTTTGTAGGACGCGGGGATGAATAGGCAACCTGAGCCACACCACCAATGAACCGCACCTGTTTGGATCAATTGTTCGACCGCATTCTCACTGACAGTCTTGCACAACAGTGTCACAATAGTCCGTTTCCACCATTGTTTTTAGCCTGTTTTTACTCCAAATTGTCCGTTTGTCTCAAATTACAGATGCAGAGTGGACGGACAAAATACAGGTGCGACCTCAAGAAATTTGAATTCAGTGGTGCCTTGAGATAAGGGTTTGATTTGTTTCGGCGGGGGGCCGTTGTATTTTCACGTCACAGAGTCTGACGCATACATTTCTTCTAAAATGACGTATTCTGATGGATTTTTATCGAATAGTTTTGAAACAATCGTGCAATGCTGTTCATACACGTTTTGTGTTACTTTTTTTGCAGTACTACATTATGCTAGTATGATGAGATCCAAAGGGTATTTTTGTCTTTAATTCTAACATTTCTGTACTATTTCCACTCAGATTTTGGTTTTTGCAAGTTTTGTCTTCACTTTCAGTGACATTGGGTTGGAAAGTATCCAATTTTCTTCTAATATAGCAATTAGCGTTCATACTATTTTTGCATTGACGGAAGAAGAAGAAAACCTTTATTTGTCTCACAATGGAGAAATTTGCAAGATCGTCCTTACTCCAAAACCATTTAACCATGCAGCATATTCAAAGACCCTGTCTGGTAGCTCGCTAAATGTTTTCTTTCTTTATTGTCTTTATATGTCATGACATAATTCAGGCTCTTCTTTCATCGCTAAGTATGCTAAGAGAGGCTAGAAATGTTCCTGTCCTCTCTTTTTTTTGTTTCCACTTTGGTGTACCGCTCAGGCCTCCTCACATATGCCGGCCACATGCGTCTCATTATCTGGCGTAATGGCGTCGTGACGTCATGATTCCAAAACTATGTCAACGGTTTGAAAGGTCAATGCCAAAATGCTGAACATCAGACATTTGGATTAAAAACAGGAAAGGTCAGTTCAGCGGTCATGTGGAAATTCATTTCAAATTGTGGGAATGCGATAGGGGTGAGTGAGCTTTTTTTGTAAGCGTTCCATTGTCCAAAAGCACAAACATCACCTGATGCGCCACAAATTGAATTTCGCCTCCTGTTTCGTTGGTGGTAAACACAGAACTGAAAGAATGACAAGTAGACGCCTGAAATCATGACTTAAAACTTCATACAGTGCTCTTCACAAAAGACAAGGCAAAATAGTTTGCTGTAACTCATCGTTGTCCCTGGTAAATCATCTTCAAAAATGACGACGTTGTATTGGGCTTGCCATTGAGTCATGTGACTGAATCCTGTCCATTGATTGGCGACTGAAAATGCACTTGATCTTCCTTTGCCATCTTTGCACCCATTGAGTTCTTTTCAAGACAGTATGAATACTGGACAATGAAAAAGTGCACGTCATGAAAGCAACATTCACAGTGATATCGTAGGTGATATTTATCGTCATAATTTCAAACAGTCAAATAGCAAATCATGTATCCCCATTGACATGAATGAAAGTGCCGTTAATCCATTCTGGCCTCCCAAAAAGACCAATGAAACATTTTTTTTTTGGGCGGCGGGTGTAAAAACTTGCACTCTTTAGTATTGTTCTTTATAAAACCATGTCGAAATATCCAATTTTGGTGGACTGTAAAATAATTAATCAGTTTGTGTGTAATCATTAATTCCTTGTGCGGCTCACAACATGGAGATTGTCACCACTGCTTAGTTATTAGCAAGATTTGGTTTTTCACAAAGGATAAATAATATGTGCATGTGAGTATTGTTGTAATGTCTGTCGAACGAACATGTGTTGCTGCACCGCTTGTGTTCGAATAGCCATGGGTTATAACACAGCAACATCGATGCCAGTTCTTAGCCCAATTTTTGTTTTGCATTGTTTGTGAGCATTAAGCTAGCAGGCAATCATATGATCTCTAAATTGCAGGTGAATTTGGCAACAAAAAAAGTGATGGGTTCACTGTATTACACATGTGCCAATCTTAGATGTTAACCAAGAGTGGTCGTGTTTCAGCGTTTGGCTGGACAGGAAGCGGATTTTAAAAGGTTAATGTAAGATGAGGATGCCACTGCTGTGTTATGGCGGCGCTTCATTCCACCCAGAAGGCCATTGGAAAGCGCCCCCTGAGCCACGCCCACCTTTCATCCGCTAAACGGCGTATGACAGCCTGGCATCCATCATGGCCGCCGTTCTATTTTGGTCTATTTTTTGTGTGAGGTGGTGGGGCGGCGTAGGAGAGGGCGGCTTGAGGTCATGTCACTGCGGCAACTGTCAACCTACAAAACCCCCTCCTCCACCCGCCCCTCCTCCTTTCATCGCCATGGCAGCGGCGAGGCCAGGTTTCCACGTG
>NW_017805742.1:1040254-1068727 GCF_001891065.2 Hippocampus comes
TCTCTCTCTCTCTCTCTCTCTCTCTCTCTCTCTCTCTCTCTCTCTCTCTCTCTCTCTCTCTCTCTCTCTCTCTATATATATATATATGCGTGTGTGTGTGTGTGTGTGCGTGTGCGCGCGCGCGCATACCTTATAATCCGATGCGCCTTATATATGGATCACTATTCAGATTTATTGGACGTAGAATGTTAAATATTCTGTAAACAGCTTTGTTACAGCTGCAGCGGTTGTGAAAGCGCGATAGAAATAAAGCTGTATTGTATTGTATTCTCTTTAGCGTAGCTCCATCTAGTGGCTGCTTAATGCAACCGCAGCCTGTATTGTAGCTTCTATTTTACGCGTCTTATAATGTGGTGCGGCCAAAATATAAAAACCGTGTTAAAATAATCCATGGAGGTTCGCAAGAATAACAAGCAGGAGGAGTGATTGCTTTAATCAAGTGGAGCTTAGATTGCGTTCCAACATGATCCCAACGCGAACTGATTTCTTTTAACTGTGGATTGTTTCGAGCCATCCTGCTTATTCCTGTTGGACAAAATGGCAGTTATCGTCACGTGATTTGATCGTTATCGGTTTGTCTTTCAGATCACGGCAGCCTCCGCTCTCCCCGCCTCGACTCTCCTACCCGCCATCCTCTCCTGCCCCTCTCCTCCTCTTCCTCTCCCCCCACCCGCTCCCCTCGCCCACCGACTTCTCCCACGGCCCCCTCCTCGGCCTCCAAGATAGATTCCCTCAGGAGCAAGGTTGACCTGCTCAAGCTGCCGCTGGCCCTCTCCACCAAGTCCATCTCCGAGCGCAAGAGCCAGCTGGGCGGCGTCGGCAAGCCGTGCGGCACGGGCGGAGGAGGAGGAGGAGGAAGCGGAGCTCGCAAAGCCCGCTCACCGCCCACCCGAGAAATGGACAACGAATCGCAGTACTCGGGTTACTCGTACAAGTCGTCCCACTCCCGAAGCTCACGCAAGCACAGGTAAGGGCCACGCCGCGCTTCATAAATGACTTTTTGGCCGTGTTATAATTTCTTACATCTTCCGTGATAAATATTGAAAAACAATGAATACAAAAAAAAATCTCTTCAAGCCCACCCATGTTGTGATGCCTTGCCTTTTTTCTGTGTTGGTGCAATGCATTGTGGGACTATCGACCATTTGTGTTCACTACTTTTCAAGATATATGGTGGGATACATTGAGCGCAATATGTGGGTGATAATTTATAACCATCACAAATTTATTATTGGCAGAGATCGGCGGGACCGACATCGCTCCAAAAGCAGAGACGGCAGCAGCCGCGGAGACAAGTCGGTGACGATTCAGACGCCCGGAGAGCCACTGCTCGATGCAGAATCCACTCGCGGAGACGACCGGGTCAGTGACAAAAAAACAAGTCTCTAGTTTTCATGTTGGCTACACATCGACATGTAAATATTGATGATTTAACTTCATTCACCGTCCGTTCTTCTTGTCTGGTAGGACGACAACTGGGGGGAGACCACCACCGTGGTCACGGGGACTTCAGAGCACAGTATCTCCAATGAGGACCTGACCCGAGTCACCAAGGACTTGGAGGAGTCAACGCCTCTGGAGTGCAAACGCTTCCTGGGCCCCGCATTGGGCGGCTGCCTGAGTTTCTTCGCGCTGGTGACGCCGCTGGCCTTCCTGGTGCTGCCGCAGGCGCTGTGGCGCGACTCCCTGGAGCCGTGCGGCACGCCCTGCGAGGGCCTCTACGTGTCGCTAGCATTCAAGCTGCTGGTGCTTCTCATTTCCTCGTGGGCACTCTTCCTACGGCCCCCGCGCGCCACCCTGCCGCGCTTCTTTGTCTTCCGCTGCCTGCTCATGGTGCTGGTCTTCCTCTTCGTGGCGTCCTACTGGCTCTTTTACGGCGTGCGCGTGCTCGAGCCTCGTGAGCGCGACTACCGGGGAATCGTGGAGTACGCCGCCTCCCTGGTGGACGCGCTGCTCTTCATCCAGTACCTCGCGCTGGTGCTGCTGGAGGTGCGCCACCTGCAGCCCGCTTTCTGCCTCAAAGTGGTGCGCAGCACGGACGGCGCCAGTCGCTTCTACAGCGTGGGCCACCTCAGGTCGGTGCCAAACCCAGCCATCCATTTTCTATAGTGCTTCTTGTCATTATCTTCTGGGCATTAGTGGTAGCGATCTGGATTGCTTTAGACCACATGAGTAGCCCGCCGGCCTGTTCTACAAATAGCATACCCGTGATACCAAGGGCACGATGATTTTCTATGAACGTTGTAGAAGTGATCTTTTGAAAAGGTAAGCGTTGCCAGAGAATGATAGAAATAAAGTATTGCGCATGTATTTGTTTCATGATTATCGCAAGGTCGTGACCATCATCCGTGTCCTCACATAAGTGAATATATTTAACCCCCACGCAGCCAGTAAAACCCTTACGAATGTACCCGACATAGAAAACAATTGAAGTTGTTCACCGTGTGTTCTAGTATCCAGCGGGCTGCCGTTTGGGTGTTGGATCACTACTACAATGACTTCCCCGTCTACAATCCCGCCCTGGTCAACCTGCCCAAATCCATCCTGTCCAAGAAGATGACAGGCTTCAAAGTTTACTCGCTGGACGGTAAATGTTGCCGCCTCTTTTCTTCCTGCCGTTGCGCAAAAGGCTCAGAGCTATCATAGAAAACTGGGCTTTGACTTTGAGACAGAATCCAGCGAAAGTTGATATATATCCAATGTATATGTAGTCTCGGGCTGCAGCGAACAATTATTTTAATAATTGATGAATTGGATTAAAAAAAAAAAAATTTTGTATACATTTTTAATTTCCATTTGTTGCTTCAAAAAAAGGGCATTATTTCAAATTGACAGTGCAGAAAACGGACAAAGATGTTATGGTTCAGTTACCTGTTTGGTTCGAAACATGTTGGAAAATAGGTGTGAGTGAGTGATGTTAAATAGTTTTGAAATTTGTCATATTGTAAAAGAAATAAATGTAACTTCAATCCCACCCCTAAGTAACCTTGTTTTAGTTGTGTGTCAAAAATATATTTTTTATATTATTCATCAAATATATTTATATATATGTTATTTATAATTCTACAAAAAAACAAAAAAAAAACATTGATGAAAAAAACTATTCTTGTCCTGCACAGAAAACCCTGCCAATAATTCGACGGGCCAATCCCGCGCGATGATCGCTGCCGCCGCCAGGAGGCGAGACAATTCCCACAACGAGTTTTACTACGAGGAGGCCGAGATGGACCGCAGGATCCGCAAACGCAAGGCCAGGTAGAGAGACACGACCACACACGGTCATCTTAGCCTCAGCTTCCATGTGCTCAGTCTAAGTCTGAAGTTCCACAACACTGTTGCCAATTGAAGTTTTGTTACTTATTGTGGAAGAAGGCTGAAGTCTTAAAGCACTGCGGACAATACCTCTGAAGTTTTGTGAAGTACTGTAGATTAAGCCTTTATTGGTTTTTTTTGGGGTTTTTTTTTTTTTGTTTTTGTTTTTTTATAATAATTTTGAGACTTACGACAAAACCAAACCAAACTACAATTCCGTGTCATGTTGCAGGCTGGTGGTGGCAGTCGAGGAGGCCTTCACGCATATCAAACGCCTCCATGAGGAGGAGGTGGCATTGACCTCGTCCCCCAAGCACCCCCGCGAGGTGATGGACCCCCGCGAGGCGGCGCAGGCCATTTTCGCCCCCATGGCGCGGGCCATGCAGAAATACCTGAGGACCACGCGGCAGCAGGCCTTCCACAGCATGGAGAGCATCCTTACGCATCTGCAGTTCTGCATCACGCACAACATGACGCCCAAGGTCAGAAAATGACTCCATTGCTGTCACCCTAACGAGACTTCTAATATATCGTGATATAGTGGATGAAATATGAATTCAAATACACGGTAACAGAAGAAGCGGGCGGCCCTGGTGGTCGATTGGTTAATGCGTCGGCCTCGCAGAGTTTGCATGTTCTCCCCGTGCCTGTGTGGGTTTTCTCCGGGTACTCCGATTTCCTCCCACATTCCAAAAACATGCACCGTAGGTTCACTATAAATTGAAGCTATTTATATCTGCAGTTCTGCATCACGCACAACATGACGCCCAAGGTCAGAAAATGACTCCATTGCTGTCACCCTAACGAGACTTCTAATATATCGTGATATAGTGGATGAAATATGAATTCAAATATACGGTAACAGAAGAAGCGGGCGGCCCTGGTGGTCGATTGGTTAATGCGTCGGCCTCGCAGAGTTTGCATGTTCTCCCCGTGCCTGTGTGGGTTTTCTCCGGGTACTCCGATTTCCTCCCACATTCCAAAAACATGCACCGTAGGTTCACTATAAATTGAAGCTATTTATAGTGAATGTAAATTTCATTTATCATTTTATTTATTTTTTTAAATAAACATGTCATTAAATTTATTTTGCTATGTTTATGTATTAGAAATTGTGGAAAAACATCAATTGTCATTCATGATCAGTTATGGGTTAAAATCCATTCTGTATTAAGTTAAATAAATGAATCGAACTTGTGCTAGGCCTTCCTGGAGCGTTACCTGACCCCGGGCCCTACCATGCAGTACCAGCAGCACAACGGCAGGGGGCGCCAGTGGACGCTGGTGAGCGAGGAGCCTGTGACGGCAGCCCTGCGCCAAGGCTTGGTCTTCTCCGTGCGCCGCCTCGACTTCTCCCTGGTGGTCACCGTCACGCCGCTGCCCTTCTTGCGCCTCAGCGAGGAGTTCGTGGACCCCAAGAGCCACAAGTTTGTCATGCGGCTCCAGTCAGAGACTTCCGTGTGAAGGCCACAAACAAAAAAAAGAAAAACAAAAAAACTCAAATCAGCTCCTGATGCCTTTGACTCGTCTTATCCGTGTTGTTGTTCCAACACACTGTTCAAAAGAAGAAAAAAAAACATTTTTTTGCAAAGGCGCCTTTTGTTGTTGAAACCACTGAACTCAGTTATCATGACGACAAAGTTGCGTCCTCTCATCTCAAAAACTGTGACTGCAACACGCCACCACTGTCCCCCCGCAGATGGTTCCTTACCGTTTTCAAACACCTTTTTAGTGTTTTTATACAAAGCACGATTTAGGCCCACACTGATTTTAAAAAAAAATCATTAACCTAAATACTAGCATTAGTCATTTTAAAAAAATGAGAACAACTAATTCACCAAACAAGACGATGCAAATGAAAAAAAATTTTTAGCAGCCACGTTGTTAGTTTTTATTGATATTTTGAAAGTAAATTAAAGATGACTTTGGCAATTATGTTATTAGGCTAACGAAATGATACTTATACTAAAAGATTTTTATATTTTTTTAAATCGGAAGCTTAAGAGAATGAAGTTACATTTTTATGGAGGAAGTAATTTGGGGGGTGCATTAGTCAAAACCCCTGCCAGCCCCCAAAAATATTTGACTAATATGAGACTAAAGTTGTATTTTAGGGCAAAAGAACTGTCGCCTCGATTAATTACCCTTGTCAAATGACCAACTTGATTTTTTTTTCTAAAAATAACGGTTCTTGCAAAAAAAAATTTAAAATTATCCACACATTGATTTCTTTTTATTGTTTTATAAAATTACTTCTCTGACTTGAAATTGAATCCATTCTTGGGGAAAGAAAATCAACCATTTTATTTTCATGGTTTACTTAGTTATTTTTCTCTCAATTAAGAAATTCACATTCTTGAAAACAAAAAATGCAACTCTTCTTGACAAGAAAGTGAGTTATTGAAAAAAACCTCTTTATTGAAAAATCACTTAAAAATAATGATTGATCTTGAAAAATACAACTGTTCTTGAAAGCCAGACATTAAAAAGTATACTTGATTCTTGAAAAAAAATCCAACATGACCGGTCTTGAAAAAAATCTGACTCAAAGTCAAATTAATGAAAAATGTGACGACTCTAGAAAAATGCAATCTTCTAAAAATATAACCTCATTCTTGAAAATGTATACTTAATTCTTGCAAAAGTCAGACTTTTTTGAAAAATGGAATTACAAAATATGGCTGCCTTCAAAGGGTTGCAACTTGTTTTTTTTTTTGGTACTACTGTTTTTCGGAGGTGGGCATTTAGCTTGATTCTCGTAGTACAATTATTTTCTTTCAGTGCATCCCTGATCTTCTTCGGTACTCACTCCAGAATGTAGCAACTTGTGTGCTCAAATGTCACTTTTCGGAAATATGAGAAGACTCGATTCGCACTCTTGTTTGTTCATGTTTGCGGTTAGCATTGATGTTTTCCTCTAACACACAAAAACAACACCATTAACACTTAAAAAAAAGCAACATTGTTCTTTTGCCTAAAGTCTGTATACAGTAGCTTTAACAACCGCTGACAACATAACATTTAGTTACTAAGTGCATTTCCTTGTCAACTGACACGATTGCGTTAAGCTAATTTATTTTTCTTTAAACATCTAAATGCAGATTTTTAATTTTTTTTTTTTTTTTTGTGGAGGGGACAAACCTATTACAGTCTCATCCCCCATGTTAATACCTTTGTTTTTGGGGGTGTTTTTTCACAGACTGCATATCAGCAAACCACGAACTGCCTTAAGTGGTCCGATGTGCAAATGTGTCTGGCACATTTCGAACAAAAACATTCAAACGGAAGGAACTCCTCGCCAGAGTTCTTTAGGGCTCCAAGACTTTACTTTTTTTTTTTTTTAAATAACTTTTTGTAAGGTGCCTAAGTTATGGTGCAATTTTTTTCCTGAATGTTTTTACAAGTGGCCTGTAAAAAAACAACACAACTAATGTCGATTTTTTGGGGGTCTTTGTATTTCCTGTTTTGTTGTTTTGTTTTGTTTTTTGATAACTTGTTAGCATTGTATAGCGTGTTGTTAGTATTTTTCAACATTAAACCCTCTTATTCCGTACATAAATTTGCCTAGCCTCATCACTGGGAGCTTTATTAGGTATCGTGATGAGATCTGCCTCCAAAATTGTGTCGTTATCGGTTTTTAAAAAAAAAAAGACGTCTTATGAGTATTTTTTTTTAAAAGTCTTCATTTTGGGGGAAAATTTTTAAGCTTTTTCAACAACTTTTTCTTTTAAAAAAAAATCTATAAAAATCCCAGATTTTTTTAGGATTGACTTTAGTATTGCATTTTTTCTCCGATGTGACTTTTTTTCCCTCCAAACATTACTTTCAACTATAAAAAAAAACACCTTATCCTCTTAAGACTTTTTCATAGAAAAATACATGGAAAAATACCTACAAAAATTATGTCTTAATTGTAAAAAGAAATTTACACCATACATATATAAATGTGTGTTAAGTGTATGTCTTGAAAGTGGTGAGTGGTTTTACTCTACTTTACTTGTATTTGTCACTGCTTAACATTGTTTTTCTGACACTTAAGCCAATAAATACCAATAGAAAATGCTACTAGGAGACAATATTGCTCTGCCAACGCCTTCACTTTCGCTCTCCAGTTTCTTCAAAGGGGTGAGTAGTTTTACTCATTTTAGTTCTATTCTCTAATGGCAGGTACTTTATCTAAATGTCTAAACGAGTGCGCAACTGGAGGATGTCTTAACGACTCAAGTCTAGTGATTATTGACTTCATTTCGTCTTTCCAGAATAACCCGACCTGTTGTTGCTTTTTCAGCTGCTTGTGAGCTGACTCGCCCTACACACGTGCACACGCACACAAACACACACATGTAATGTATGCATCTCTGGCTCTTAACAAGTAGTATAAATTACTTTACCGCAAACACCAAATGATATTCAGTAACAAAGTGTGTAGACTTCACAGTAAACTCAATAATACTCATGTAGAAGGAGCAGTACTCCAACTAGTGATAAACGGCCTGTATACATGTATATGAAGTATTCTTGAGCTTTTTCTTGTATTTCAAATGGATTTTATCTGTACACCGCCAATAGGTAACTCGTGTGTACTGTATTAATCAGTATCAGATTTATTGGCCAAGTACGTAAAACACACAAGGAATTTACTCTCCCAGTTAGAACACGTCCAGAGTAGTAGAAATAATACCACAGTGATTAGCAGTATTAATTCTATTTCTACTATTAAATTTAGTTTACTGTATTAATTGTAATAGAGGTAAAAGTGTCCACTGGACTGTTGGAAGCGCAGGCACCTACAACTATTGGAATGAGTAAAAATAAGAATGAGGTGGCAGTGTTGTTGTTGGCGGTACTGGAGATAGATAGAATAGTAACGTGTTGGTTTGTTTATTCCGATTAGCGAGAAACACAATCTTTGGAGGTTGCCCTACTTTTGTCGACGCAATTGCGAGTGGGCGTGGCCTAACCGCCACTCACTAGCAGCAAGTGCAGTGGGACCGAGAGACACACTTGCGCAAGACATCTGTGTGCCAGCAAGCTTTATGTAGTGCCTTTGTTAAACACAATCTTTGGAGGGCGTCCTACTTTTGTCGACACAAGTTGCGAGTGGGCGTGGCCTAACCGCCACTCACGAGCAGCAAGTGCAGTGGGACCGAGCGACACACTTGCGCAAGACATCTGTGTGCCAGCAAGCTTTATTTAGTGCCTTTGTCAAATAATTTAAAATTTGCATCACTTTTAGTTAAACAATTGCAAGAGAGAAACACAATCTTTGGAGGTTGCCCTACTTTTGTCGACGCAATTGCGAGTGGGCGTGGCCTAACCGCCACTCACTAGCAGCAAGTGCAGTGGGACCGAGAGACACACTTGCGCAAGACATCTGTGTGCCAGCAAGCTTTATGTAGTGCCTTTGTCAAATAATTTAAAATTTGCATCACTTTTAGTTAAACAATTGCAAGAGTACTTTTGATAAAAGTAATGTAGAAATTTTTTTAACTTGCGTGGAAGACGCAACTTACCTGCACGCGCGTGCATCAAGTAAATCTGTCAGTTTATGATTATTTAGTAGTCAACGGATATGTTTTTTAAGTATCTGGAATAAAGAGGCTTCATTTGTTGAAGAATAATGGAAATTGCTCAGCGAATTGCAAACTTTTCACCGCTGATTGTCTTCCTCTTCGGTGAGTAGCGTGTTGCCTTCAAATACTTGACAGTCGGTTAGTACTTTAAAAACCGATATAGTCCTATTACACTGATTAACGTTACTTTTGTTCTTCTAACCTTTTTCGGGGGATGGAGGTATTAAGGATAAAAATCTTATAAAAGATGGTAGTACCGACGGTTCTTATGAACTGTTGTGACAAATGTGGCAGGTATCGATAGGAATATTGAGGAAATGGGCGCCAATGCAAACATTTGGCTTTATAGTGACATAGCTGTCGACACACTGAGGCGTGGGACACAAACACGGACAAGTCAAACATATGTACTTTGAAATGGGGCTTTCTTTTTTTCCCCATTTTTTTTTAACCAAAGTGGTTACTGATTGATAAGGCTGCTGATTAATGATTACAGTGCTGATAAGGGTCAAACAGAAGCTCCGCGTGGGAAAAAAAAAAGATTAGATGACAACAGCTCAGACAAATACGAGCTTGCTTGAACGCACCATAGCTTTGTGGCCACACAGGCTTTTCCAGTTCTCTTTACACAACCTGGCCTCACGAAGATAATTATTTTTTTCAGAATTTGGCATTCTAACGAGCATTTGTATGACCATCTTATTTTTTTTAAATCACGGTTTGACTGAGATTGACGGAATTTGTTGCGGTTACATGACTGCCAAATGTGCAATCTGGATCAGATCTGAATTTGATGTATTGTTATATGTAGAATAATTCTGACAAGTGTCAAGTGATTGTGTATGAATGAAGTTGTCATTATTAAGGACGGTGTTTGACTAAGGTTGTCGGGATGCTTCACTTGCTCTAAGAATGTTCTGAACTCTTGTCTTCACACCAGTGTCTATCCATTATAATGCCGCATTACAATAATCTAAAGAGGAAGACAGGAAGTAATAAATAAAAAAAGCCCACGTCAACACTAAGATGTCTCAATTCCTTGGCGGAGGTAACGAACAGGGTGACCCGAGTTGGGCAACAAGTCAAAGAATGTCATACGGCCGCATTCTGTTCTGCTGGTTTCCCTCTTTCTTTTCTTCCTCGCCTGATAAAACAGGCGCAGCAGAATGTAACATGGGCACCCGAATGCGTATGGTTATCAACGCATCGACACAGTAACCCAAACAAACAAACAAACAAACACAAAAAACATGTTTTTTAATGCCAGTATTATCAAAATTACTGTAACACAAAAAACATGTTTTTTTAATGCCAGTATTATCAAAATTACTGTAACAAACACTGAGAAATTTAATTGTTGACTTTGTAGTTGGGCTACTGCCTCGTATTGACAAACATACAAATTTCGGAATAGAGCGTATTGGAATAAACTTGGGCAGTGAGCCACATCCTGCTTCACCACATGTCATTATCTGTTCGCGTGTGCATTTCATCAGTCAAAAGACACGCTAACCACAATGAACAATACAATTAAAAAAAGTGAAACCACTCCCCTTCTTCTTCTTCTTTTTTTTTTTTCTTTTTACTATAATCTGCACCGTGGAATACCACTGTAAGACTATTATTGATATTTTTCATTTCTGCACCAGCAGCGTGCACGCAGGGCGTCTTCATTGAGCCACTCCGGGCTGTCACATCGCAACGCTCGCTGGCCGAGAGTATCACCCGGCTGCCGTGTCGCTACCAGGGCAGCGTGGGCGAGAGGGTGGTGCAAGTGACCTGGTACAAGGAGCTGCGTGACGGCACCAAGGACCAGATCATCACTGCCCATTTTTCAGATGGGTACACAGGTAGGTAAAGCAAACTCATCAGCGTTACGGCTGACTCGTTTTTGTGTTTTTACTGTGTTGCGGTCAGTCACCAAAACGTTGCCACCATGTTCTGTCAATACGCATTGGCGTAAATTTGCACCAAAATGATCCTAGAAAGGCTGCTTGAAGCCAGAATAGCAGGCTTCCTTTGTCTCTTTCAGGGACAGCTCATGGAGACTTTTTTTGTGAGTCTACAAATGATAGATGTAGCAGTTAAAGTTCATGTTGCAAAGTGAAACTACTTTTGAAGGCTGAATTGAAAAACTGAAATTGGGGAAGAAAAAAAAAAAAAGATCTGAGTTTGGCCTAAATGTAAAATTTCCCCCAAACGATTCTAAAATGGCTGCTTCAAAACAAAATGGCCAACTTCCTTTGAGATTTCAGGCATGGCGTCTTGATGCTTTTTTTGTGGGTTTACTCTAATATACATGCCTACCGAATTTCATGTTGCTCACTGAAACTGTATTGGGTGGATTGATTTACTGTATAGATTACGATGATTAAAAAAATGTTCCTTCCTATCCGTCAGAATTCGGAAGCTACGCAAGTCGCATGAGGTTCGAGAGCGACAAGCCCACCTCTAACTCGGCACTACTCATCCCCAACACGGAAGAGTCTGACGATGGCACGTACACCTGCCACATTTCCACATTCCCCAACGGAAACTTCGAGAGGCGTATCAAGCTCACCGTGTGGGGTACGTTTTGAATTTGACTTTTTGTTTTTGCTCCACACACAATGCGCTTGTCACACGCTGAAGCGATGGGGGCTTTACAAATGGTTGCTGACTATTCAGGCCCACTTGATCTGCTGCCTAAATGGGTTGCGGTAGATAAAAGAAATACAAGCAAGCAGCCAGAAAGTATGTCAAATTCAGCAAAGACCAGTTTTCAACTCAAATATAACCAAAATAAATGTAGAATAATTATGTGTGATTAGATTGAATTTAAATCATAAAATCAAAGCATTAAAAAACTGAAAAGACAATAAAAATACCAAAATATGCTCTAAAACAATTAGAATACAATAAAAAAATAAAATAAATTATTTACAGTATCATAAAACCGAAATCATACAAAAAATAACAAATGAAAACTGCAATTTCCAATAAAATTAAAATAAATCATTATGAAAATGATCCAATTTAAAAAAAAAACTTCATGAAATAATACAATTCGTCAAATTGTATTTTATGTACAGCATTTAGCGATAGCGTCTGTTTTTTTCCCCAAGTCCTCTTCAATCAATTTGAGTTATTTTTTGACACGATTATTCTTTGACCCAGAGACTTCCCCTCAGCTGTCAATCAACGGTAGCAGGCAGTGCCTTGTGGTGTCACTTTTTGTGTTGAGTTTCTGTTGAATCGGGTTCTGCTGTCTTGAGCGCTATTTTCTGTCCGTGCCGATGGGCTTGATTTGTTGTTCTTGCTCACTTCCTGTTTGATGCAGATAGTTTTGTGATTTGTGTGTGAATCACCGTCACGTCGAACCGGTCAGTACTGGGGAGTCACAACACAAAAATGTGTTTGTCGAAAGTAATGCAAATCTGACCGGGTGACCTTTTGCTTCTTGTCATTGTGCAGACGTGCACAGATAGACACTTAGTGGTGCACCCTTTTTGCTCTGGATGAGAACTTTTATTCTTCGTTGATCAATATTTGAAAATAAAAATGACCCTCGCTGTCAGTAAGAGAAGTAAGTATTTTGCAGCATTTGTGTGAGTTCTTCTGAGCCTTATTCCTCCTCCTCTTCCATTTACAGTGGCTGAGCAAAGTAAGTAATATGGTCCAAATTGAACAACGCCATTAAATATTATAGCAGTGGTCCCCAACGCCCGGGCCGCGGCCCGGCACTGGTCCGTGGGTCATTTGGTACCGAGCCGCACAGAAAGAATAAATAAATTACTTCCGTTTTATTTATTTCGGAATCTGGCATGTTTTATTTTGAAAAATTACCGGATCTTTTGTAACATCCGTCTACAATATGTCACTCTTGACGCAATTTTCGGTCACGTGACGGGTTACCACTAAAATCAAACCCAGGAGCTTGTAAACAGAGTAAAAAACAAACGTCTTTGGGAAGGGGGAACGGGGGAACCAGTCAAGAGACAGAAAAGGATCCTACCACCTTCAAGAAAAATAAGCTTACACTTAATAGACAGTATCAGGAGTCCGACTTAAAATATGGATTTATCACAACGGGAGATTCCCACACACCAAGCCCACTCTGCATAACATGCGGGGATGGTGGGTCGTAGTTTTCATTCACTTTGTATTTGCGGTATAACTTATTTTGAAGGCACGTTTAAAAGTTACCACAGCCACCAGTGTTGCGCCCAGAAAGGACGTTCCTCGTGTCATGATTCGGGTTTATTACTATCTTTCGAAAATACCACAGCTTTCATGCAGTTCATATCATATTATTTTGTTGTATTTATCCGTCATACCTTAAAGGCCGGTCCCTGAAAATATTGTCTGATTTATACCGCTCTGTGTGGCTAAAAAAGGTTGGGGACCGCTGCATTATAGCACCGCTAAAAACATCCAGTCGCGACTGGCTCGCTGTCTCCTAAACATGCAAAACATGGGCGTTTTAGGAACGACAACGGAAAATGCTCACCTTTTCGTATGAAGAGCACCCATATTAATAATCACTGCAATTTGCAATTGTTTCTAATTAACCTCCACCTTCACTAATGATGCAAGTTGGTGGAAAAAAACAGACCCAACGCACGATGCAGTCACCACATTGTTTCACTGTAGGTGTGCTCTTCTTTTTCGGTGATGGGTGGCGTGCTTTCTGCCAAACTGCCTTTTGGAATTGTGGCCAAAACTGTCAACCGTGGTTTCATTGCACGATAACACGTTTTCCCGCGTGTTACCGTCTTCCAGCCTCCCGCATAGCCCAGAAATATGCAGAGGACTGGAGATTGTTGTCACGTGTCCTTGTCAGAAATTCTTGCATGTCCTTCTGTGTTGCTGCCAGCTTCAATGCAGCTTCCCTGACCAGTTTTCTATTTGTGTGTCAGCAAGCCTCTTACAACATCTGGACTTTATTTTTCCTTAATCAGAGGCGCTTTAAACGGTGGCGGCATTATTTTTATTCCCCCCAACCCCACAAACAATTGAGTTGATGCGGAAAGTTTAAAAATTATTTTTCTTGGGCCCATTTGTTTTAAATATCACAAAAATCTGGCATTTAAAAAGGCACGTGTTGACTTTTTAGAGACACTGTAGCTTGCTTTCACTTCCCGCTGTAACTAATTTTGTCACTGAATGTGAGTTAAATACATCCTACTTATTTTCTAACTTTATGAATAACTTAAGATTTTTTTTTTTCTTTTTTTTTTGGTGGATTTGATCACCTGCCCTCCAAAATGTATGTCCACATGCTTGTCATCATGCATCTATCATGTATGTTTAGCATGCATTTTTTTAAAGCACAATGAAAACTTGTCTGACACTCAAAGACAGATTAATTTGTTGTTCATGTTGTTGCTGCCTTGACAGGGGAAACAAAACAACAAACACAGCAAAATATTGACTAAGCTCCCTCGTGACCGAAGTAATTACAGCCACTTATAGTCAGGCACAATTAGTTTCAATTATAGCATAAACATGATGTTGCAATAGCAGCTCAACTATCGGCTGTATTAAACTCAGGAATGGCCAACAAAGTTCATAAATAAAAGAATGTCTTAAGTTATCAATGGGGACTTAAAGCTGTCACACCATTTGTGTTCCTATTGAGTCTTGAAGTGCATTAAAAATCAACACACACAGGCCTCCAAATATTTACATCTGTTTCATTTACAATTAAATACAATAACAGCAATATAGATCTTGGAAAAAAAAAGAGATGAATTAAATTGCTGGTGCAAAAACAAGAAAAAAAATAAGTGATTTGTTTTTTTTACACGATTTATACATCAAATTGTATAATATTCAGTAACTAATATATTAACATGTGTAAAACGTTATGCTTGAAATGTTACATTTTATTTTTGGTTTTTAGTAATATTTATATATATTTTTCTTCATATTATTTTATTGTAAAAATGTGGCATTTTCTGTTTTTTTTTGAGTTTTTTTTTTCAATTAAATTGAATTTTTATTTGTATCTTAGTAGCTCATGAAATATTCACAAATTCATTCCGATTTCCTCATTCGCGTAAACAATACATTCACCAAAGCACGTAGCAAACCACACACGCAATCTGAAGCCACTTCACTTTTGGAACCACAATGTTTCTTTCCATCCAGTGCTTCCCATCGCCTCGCTGGAACCGTTGGTGCTGGTGGAGGGCCAGTCGTTCCGTGTGGCCGCTTCATGTCGCGCCGTGGGCCGCCCGCTGCCCACCCTCTCCTGGGACACCACCGTGCCCGGTCAGACCCACAACCGCACCAACGAGGGAGGCTCTGTCTCCAGCTATTACTCGCTGCACCCGCTGCGTAGCATGAATGGCAAGAACCTGGACTGTCTGGTGCGCCACCCTGGCCTGGAGCACCCACGGAGGATCACGAATAAACTGGTGGTGCACTGTAAGTCAATCTGCGGTGCCAAATACATTGTAGCAATCCCAAATAAATACGCCCCCTTGTGGCTTTGAGCAGCATTGGGAGCAATCCATGCTTGTTACCCACTGCTGTCTAAAGGCATTAATAGACTTCATATAGCTTCAGGGAACTCTTGTATTGCATTTATTACAAGCAAGTGATTCATTATAAATGTTTTCAAAAATTGTGAACCGACTGGCAGGCTCTGAGTTCTCGAAGCATTTTTGTGCGATTACTTGTTGTTGGGCGGAGTTCGAGGACAAAATTGTTTTGCGGCTCATCCCCATTGCTGTCTAAAGAAGAAGGTTGAAAGTCAGGTGTGGGTAGTTGTGCCACATCCACACTACGGATAAACTCGAGTTTGCATTATTCCGCTCATTACAATAAAATTTAGAAAAAAATAACAGTTTGAAAATCCTTTGGATTCCATTCTGTTTTGCTGTCTAAACGACATTAGGTCAGCTACGGGTGGGTGACTCTACCTGTTAAAAGACTTCCTCCGACTGGCTACGCTTTAGTGCCAGCTTGCCCATATTGGGAAGTGGTTGCTGAGCAGCCTCCCAGAAGTACTACCGATGCTTTATTGTTGTTGGCACTCTGAAATCACTCCGCCAACCTCTCTCCTATTGGATGCATCGTTTTATTTAAATTGTATACTAAAAATGATATGGTATCTGTACAGATCCCCCGGACGCCACCATCTCCGTCACAACGGATGACTGGTTTGCAGGTCTGGAGGAGGCGGCACTCACTTGTGACTTCACCGGGTTTCCCGTACCTGAAAACATCACCTGGACATGGTAGGACACGCACGCATACACACTCACGCCGTAGTAACCCACGCTTAATAGGAATGTGTCATCATCCTCGGATAACACGCAACGGCAGTTAGGAAAAGACAAGAGGGCCTTTTTTGTCCTCACAAGCAGGAGATAAGCGCTAAGCACTTAATCATTGCGTTGCTCTTTAACGAGCACTGTCAACATGCTCAAACAACACATGTTCACACACAAAAAAAAAAAAAAGTAGCAGGGACTGTCAGCAACATTGTGTGTTGCAAAAATGGTATCCATGAACCGAAGCCTTTCCTCCAACTGTCTCTCAGCAGGTTAGGTGGGAATTTAGCCACATGAAACGTGAGCCAGCTCCATTTTGGGCTTGGGTGGGGATGTTGGCAGGGAGGGAAGGGGACTATTAAGTGATATTCGTGGTGAAACTTGGGGCAACCCGATCCAACCGTCTCCATTGTGGGTCCTTTCATCAGACTAAGTAGACATTTACAGGGAATTGGCTATGGTTTTATGGTTCAGGTTCATGCACTTTGGCGGTTTCACTCGAGCCATACAACAAAGAAATATAAACCTCCCCAAAATGAGCTTGTGTTGCTGAAATAATAATATCAGAGTTGGGAGTGACAGCATTGAGGAGAAGCAGAATAGCCGGACGAATAATGACACTGTCATGACCATACAGGATGGCGATGCTTTAACGGAAACCGTCAACACATTAGATAGGAGGAATACATGCCGACTGACTTCTATGGCGTGCGCAGGAAGGGCGGGGCTCTGCCAGATGGAGTCACGGCGTCGGGAGGACGTGTGACGTTCGGTCGAGCCCTGCATCTGGACGACAGTGGCTTGTACCAGTGTGTCGTCGGCAATGGCGTGGGCGTTGCCAAAGCCGACTACTTGATGACTGTGACTGGTGAGTGTCTTTGCTTTTTTTTTTCTTCTTCTTTTCCCAAATTGAATGAAAATAAGCACTCCAAAGAATTATTGGAAGCGAACTGCTGCTTATTGTTGTGCTGCGACTCTGCCTCCCCCTTGTGGTGAATCTTACTAACAGCATTTGGCTGAGGCTTTGGTATGCTGTTGTTTCAGAAAGATGCCTTTAAATGTTTTATTTGGTTTGTTGTTTTTTTTCATGACGATTATAAGTCCCTGAACCTGTTTTTATATTGCACAACTGTTGTCAAATGTTCTGCCATTGGTTGTCAGACGTGAGGGCTTGTATTCACAATCTTGAAATGCGAAATCATAAAAAAAAAAAAAAAAAAAAAAAAATCAAGGGTTTTTGTTACATTTTTATTTAAATCTATTAATTAGAATTTTTGTTTTGTTTATTTCAGTACAATACTTATTACATACCCAATTTAAATTAATCTCTTCTTTTTTTATTTATAATTTTATCTGTGGTTTTATTGTTTTTGTTCTTGATTGTAAAGTGTCCTTGAGTGTTTTGAAAGGCGCTTGTAAATAAAATGTATTATTATTGTTATTATTTTTAATATTATTAATTAGTTGTTTCAAACGATTTAAAATCCTAATATTTCTGGGAAAGAAAATCGGAAATATTTTTATTATATTTGTTTATTTAATATTTTATATATGAAATATATTTTAAAATATTTTGGGGTTATCGACATAAAGGCAGGAAAAATATGTCAATCTAATATTGAAACCAATACCTACCCGAAACGAGCCTTGTCATCTAATAGCTGCAGTAGTTTAGTAGAAGCGTGCGTTGTTCCCACGTGAACGAGTCACCGTGTGTTAGCGTCTTTCCTTGCAGAGAAATCTCAGCGCAAGGAGACCGTGGCATCCGACTCGTCCATCCTCGTCATCATCATCGGCGTCTCGGCCGCCGCCGCCGTCCTCCTCATGGCCGTCGTGGTCCTGCTGCTTCTGCGTCACCACCGGCGCCGCAACAAAAAGCTCGTGAGGCAGCTCAGCGTCAAAACGTGAGCCACACGGCAAGTCCGAAATTGAACAAACATGTTGAAAGCTTTTGTTGTAAACTTGCTGCTGCTGCCGTCGTCGTTGTTTCTTCTCAGGGAGGAAGTCAACAATTTGTCCCGGCAGGCTTCCTTTCGGAGGCTCAACTCTGTCGGCTCGGATCCACGAGCGCAGGTACACACACGCCCACGTGGGGGCGCTATTTGCGTTCTGGCGACATGTCTGCGTCACTAGCATCGAAGGGAAAAATAATTAGAACACACACACACATATCATAGTGAGATAGTGTGAGAGAGAGAGATTTTTTTTTGTCGTCCCAAAATGTTAATCCATGCCATTGTTTGTTCCCAGTCTGAAGATTACGCTTTGCTTCGATCAGACAGCCGCATGAAAACCAGCCAAGTGTCCCTGGTGAGTCTTCCCCACCCTCCAACCTCCTCCATTTTGACTCCTAATAATACTAATAATGGTTTATATGTCCTCTGCACTGCAGGAGCGACCCATCTACAAAGGGAGCCAGTCCACTCTGGGCGGCAGGTGGGCACCCCAGGGGAGCTTGGAGGCGGAGGGCCTCCCCGCCGTCTGGCACAATGAAGGCGACAATGCCAGGGTGGAGAAGGACGACCCCAGGAGGAGGGCCAATTCATACCAGAAGAGCAGCAACATGTCGCTGGTACTGGTCAGCATCTATCAAAAAACATTCTCACTTCAATGATAGTTTTTTTTTTTTCCCCCATTGGATTGAAATAAAATGACATAAAAAAAAACCTTTTCTTTTTACATTATAAATGGTCTTTTAATGGCCGACACAGTGGGTTTGCATGTCCGTCTCACAGTGCAGATGTGCAGGGTAAGAATTCACATGTAACAATTTTAAATAAGTCATGTCCAAAATATTTAAAATAATTTTAAATAATTCATAATGAGTAATATTTTTTTAAGGTTTTATTTCTCTTTTGTATTAAATTAAATTGATTCGATATGTTACCGGCATATATCGTAATGTATATGTATGTATCTATTAAATATTGTTGTGTGTATACTTGCAGGATTCTGGTCTTCCATCGTCTCTGCTCCCTTTGAAAAACCAGTCAGACGACGCAGTGGGAACGAGAGACCCTTCGGACGTCTGCGAAATCTCCGTGCCCACGCCGGAAGAGAACTGGGGTCCGCCGACCCTGACGGCACCCGCTGCCGGCGGGCCGGAGTGCGAGGAGGACGCCGTGGACTCGTACCAACTCTCCCGAGCGCTCACCAATCACTTCTACTACAGTAACGGCACCCTCCGGCCACGGCCGCAAACCAACGGCATCTTGTTGCACCCCCACGGTCAGCTCATATAGTGCCATAGTCTCCCATGTGCGCAAGTCATCTAGAGTGTGCAGCGGCGCGCATTCTCCGGTCAAGTTAAACCATTCATATACGTAACCCTGATACCAGGTAGGCACTGCGGGTGGAACAACCGTGGGTGTTTTCAAATCTGGCCGCGCATTCTCTCATGGTCTTGAAGCACTTTTTACTCTTCTACACTCCAGAGACTGTGAAACATGATCTCGCACATTGAGATTCAGCCAGCTGACTCGTGTCACATTATGCCAATGGCCGACGGTCAAAATGCAGTATTAGCAGATTAATTGGTGAAAAAAAAAATATCGGCAACGGTGGACTCGTTCACTTGCTTTTCAGCTTTAAACGATGCCGCAGCGGCTCCCCGAGTTTATGTTTTCGAAGAGCCACTCGATATTACAACAGCTGCAGTCGTCGTATATGGCGCAATGGGGAGGAGTTCGATTCAGAATCGTTTTGTTTCCCGGTTGATCGACGGCGCTCGTAAAATGCATTGAAGTGACTCTCCCGTGGTCTCTGGTTGCAGCCCAGTTGCGGGACACCGCTGATAATCAACGGCCGGCGCACTCCCCAAACGCGTTCAGTCATAACTACAGTATTCTAATTAATCACTTCTACTGGAAATACTTCTCACAGCATAGAAAAAATAAAATAAGATCACACGCTCCCTCTAAGTAGCGTTAGACGAGCACGCATGTCATACTGTCATACAGGTATAACATATATCCACTGTGGAAGTTAATTTTAGATTTAAAGTGTTATATTTTTTTCCTATGTGGATTTCTGTGGCATTCACGTCCTGTCATCTTACAGCAGAGTGACACCTCTTTGTCGGCTGCGCGCAATATCACCAGAAGTCATTCCAGAGTAGTATACAAGCCAGGCATGTTAAGAAAAAAAAAAAAGGACTTACACACGAATGGGAGAATATGGCCCATATAGCCTCGATAATTACGTGCCTTTTTTTTTATACACACAAACGGTGAAGGCAGGATATTTCCAAAGATCCAAGAACTAAAGAAATTGCTGCCTCGGAGCCATTACAGACGATTCACTATTTCCACCATGGGGAAACTGTACACCCTGGAACTAGAAACTATGGGAGGACCATTCTGTGTTTGGAGCTTCGTGTCCACATTTAAATCAAGTGCATTTTATAGGGGACCGAAACAAGAGTCTGCGAAGTGGACTGCGACGTTCCAAAGCTTTTGGAATCTTTTTGAAAATTGCCACATCAGAGCTGGAACAGAAGAGCCAGCCAGCATTTCGACCATCGGAACTATTCTGTAGTTCCAGGCCAGAAAACGGGCCTTGTTAAGTGTGGTCGCAAGAAAACTGATGTCGCAGAAAAACTGCCACTTTCACGATGGGGAAATGAGGAACTTTTGGAGGACATTTGTGTGTTTGCGTTGCAAATGCTAGTGCCTAAATTTTGTTCTAGAATCATTCATCAGAGCCCCAAAAAGATGCAGGTAAGCCCTTCGGGGAATATATCTCTCGGGAACCTTTTCGTTCAGGGACCTGAAATGATTGAGAACTTCAGATTCTTAGAACTCGGTGTGATGTATAAAATAGTTGTGGTGCGTGACAATCGCTTTCAACACAAGAGGAAGAGAAAAGTGAGCGACGGGGGTTCAACAGAAAACCGTTTAGCAAATTTGCAGAATGACTTTAAAATCCCAGTACACATCCAAATCTTACATTTTTTTTAAATTAGTAATAGCTGATTTTACTGTTTGCATCAGTCACGATCAGGATTGACACCAGTTTCTGAGCCGCATGATGTGCAGATGGTGGGACGGTCAAATGGGCCAAACCTGTTTTATTGCAGTGTTGAGTCGTGAGTGAAAGTATGTGTTACGCTACTTGTTGCGTTCAATCACAATTGGAATCATGTAACTTGTGAATGTTTTTATTCATTTAAGCGCAGCATCGATTTGAAATCACTCTTGTATTGTAAAATTCTGTCTGTAGATAAAACTTTTTTTTTTTTCCAGGGAATGTTTGACTATAAATGCTTAAACTTTGCTCAGCGAACCACTCTGATTTCAGAAGCCATGTGCAAAAAGACAGAGCAAGTCTACTATCTTGGTTTCAAAAAGCCATTTTAAGCGCTGATTATCTTTTTCGGACGATCGCAGGCAAATTCTTAAGAGACTTTTACCGACTGCTACTAAATTTGAACCGCGTGGACTGGACAGGTTTGGTACACTTGTTTTTTTTTTTTCATTTGGGTGCAGCGCTGCGGCAAACTTTGCCACCTCGCCACCAAAACACACCCAAAGTGTACATTTTAGGGTAATAATTTGTTACCATTTATAATTTGCAGGAATCCTTCAAAAACTGTAAACACCGGTATCTCAAACTAACCATTCCAGTTGAAATGAATGAATATGCTACTAATCCGTTACAACCCCCCAAATCAACACTATTTTTTATGTTTTTTAATATAGAAAAACAGCATTGCATCATAAAATATAAATAAGAAGAAATTGCTTTCATGAAATGTAATTAGGTTGAAAGCCCCACACACACACACACACACACACACACACACACACACACACACACACACACACACACACTTCATTACATGAATGTATTGTGTGTTTAAATGGCCTGTCCGAGTCAGTGCTGTCTTTCTCACCACAAGCATCATCTCTTGTGACAAGTCGCCTTTCTTAAGCACCGTTTACATTCCAAAAAGCTGTCCTGCAGCGTTCTCTTTTGGGCAGAAGCAGTGACTGATGGGTGAGCTGCATTTCCGCGGGTGTAAGAACAGAATTCTGTTAAAAGTCTCAATAGACCAAGCCGACGCTGGCCAAGTGGGGCTTGCGCCCTTGGCGGGCAGTTTTCGTTTGATTCAACATGTTAAATCGACACTGGTTGTCGGAAGGTAACAAAGCAAACAAACAGCGATGTAGAATGCAGCCGGAGAAAGCATGTGCAGGAGTTGCTTATTTTGCACGATATTTACATTGCCTCGCACACATATTGACAACCAATTCAGAAGCATTAGTCAGTAGAAGCCGCCGTGCTAGTACAGCTTGCAGACTGGAAGTTTCGGTTACTTTTTTGGAGGACCAGGGAACAGTAACTACCACTAACCCCTATGCTACCACTGATGGCATGGAGGGGTATTACGGGCTAGGGGAAAAAAATTGGCTTGGTGTGTTGAGACCTTTACAGCACTTAAAAAGAAACAATTAAAAAAAAAAAAGTATGTGGCAGCACACGCCCAGCCCTGCTAGCAAGAACCAAATGGATGCTAGCGTAACAGTGACACTTTTCAGGGTTTCTTACTAGCACAATTTAGTGTCTTGGGATCCACACTAAGGGCTAATTTACAGGAAAAAAAAAACAAGTACAACTTATGTGACAAGCAGCCCAAATGACGATTACATTGTGTTCTGTGTGGATGTTAGGAAGCATAGTTTGTGAAGCCAAACAATATTTGTCCAGGGAAAAAAATTGTAAACAGATTTGTCAGTGAACCAAGTTCCCACTGACAGGCTCCAGCATATTAGCTCCATTTTTTTTTTCGGTCCACTGGAGCAGGAAGTTGTCATTTTGTGTGTTTGGTTGGAAGACCGTGGCAAGTTGGAAGTCGGTGTCAAAGTTTATTTTGTTGTAATAAACCAAATGTTACTCCATTCCTCTTAGTCTTGAAGGGTCACTGAGGCCCGAGGGCGTCCTTGTGCGTGCGTTGATGCGTGCGCAGGTTACTCCTCTGTGAGAAAGACTTGCCGCACATGTCGCATGTGTACGGCTTCTCACCCGTGTGGATGCGCTGGTGGATCTCCAGGTGACTGACGCGGTCGAAGCTCTTGCCACAGAATGGGCAGATGAACCACTTCTCTTTGACGCGCCTCCCCGCGACTTCTTTGCCCAGCCTCGGGTCGTTCAATATGAAAATGCCGTTGTCTGGATTCAATTTCCCCGAGAGGAAGGACTGTCGCCTTTCGCCAGATTGCCCGAGGGGATGAGTTTGTCTTAAAGCCACCGGAGCCCTCGAGTGACTGGACGCAGTGTGTCTGCCATCCGCGAGCAATCTGTCAGAGGAATTATCCAGAATGTCCAAGGCGTTCTCAATGAGCAGAATCTCCGAATCCACATTCTTGGAATTGGTGGCCAAGAAGTAGTCCGCCTCCTCTGCGGTGTCGCTGTCGCCTACAGAAACGGATGACCACATGCGGCTCTCCTGATCCTCACCGGTAACGTCTGCGCCGCGACCCGAGGGCCTGTCAGCGGGGACGGCAGACTCTGAGTCGATCACCTGCTCCACAATCATGACGTCGTCTTCGTCGTCCTCTCGCTTGACGGGGAACTCCTCGTCGGCTGTGTTTTCGTTGATGGTCTGCTCGCTTGGGTTCTCCGGAAGGGGTAGTGCTGCTCCATGATTGGTTGAGGGGACTGCTGTTGCAGAGCCACCCGCAATGGGTGAAAATTTGTGATATACAGGGAGACCATATAAAAACATTTTTAAGCAAAATCACATCAACTGATAAAACACGCCCTTTAAACACATTATAAATGTGTTACAGCACCAGAAATAGCGAAAACAGAGTCTAGTATTCCTAGGGGTTGATCAGTTACTGTTAACTCATGTAAGTAGTGACGAACTCAAATTGCGCCAAATTTGAAACTTCACCGCAAAATTTGGAAGGATACACACACACTTTAGAAAAACAACTTAAGCTAGCTGTATTTAGTTACCATCGTTGGTTGCTGTTGTTGTTGGCGGCGGCTGCTCCCCGCCGGAGGAGCCAAGCGGCGCTGGCGACACATTGGTATCCCGCTGTTGGTTCTCCAGCAGCTTCCTCTCCAGGGCTTCCACCTCCCGCTCCCTGCGGCGGAGCTCGGCGTGGACCAGAGCGAAGGCATCCTCCCACAGCTGCGCGATCTCCAACACAGCCGCCTGGGCGAGCGTCTCCATGATGGAGGCTAACTTACTCTGGAAAGCTGCGCCGTGAGCCGGTTGCGTCGACATGGCAGATGGAAAATTGTTTTAAAACGTTGAGCTGTTACAATTAGTTTTCTCCTTTTAAATATTGTTATGTTACAAGTGGCCTCTCTGACGATGGGAATGCAGACTCTACCGTAATACAACAGGAAGTATGCGTGTAATGTGACGTGACGTGATTCTACGGCGACTGCAAGAAGTCATAATACGTTCATAACCAACGCGGAAAGTTATGGATGTTAAAATTATAATTAACTGTTATATTTTTAAACATATAATACCACAAAACAAATAGTCATGGTGTGTGACAAGATGCATTTCTAAATGACGATGAAAACTTTTGTTAGTTACTTCTTCGTTAGTGTGTAAAGTGTGAAGCTTTGGGTTTATCCACCAGGTGGGGATGGAGTTGCACTCTTCACGCCAATTTTGAAATTATTTTGATTCTCTTTTTCGTATTTGTTCTAAAACAAGAGTTTTTTGTATTGTATTTAATTTAATAAATCATGTCCCATCCATCCATTTTCTGTATCGCTTATCTTCACTAGTGTCACTATGACCCGTCACATGGATAGATAGATAGATAGATAGATAGATGGATAGATAGATAGATAGATGCTTTTTTTAAACCAAGGATTAATCCAGTGCGGTATATTGTCATTAAAAAGTAAAACCTATACATCTTATTATTATTATTATTATTGACAGTTCACAGAAGCGAACATTAGAAAAAACGATTCGCCGACCAGCCTGTCACTCAAAGGTGGGCGGGGCCGGTAGTCCTGCGAAAGAGGGAATGGGGGACGATACCATCGACGATTGAGGGAGCTGTCAAACGGCAACCATCGCGCTGAATTATCGCCGCGGGCGGAGAAAAACAGCGAACATGCCTCAACTGGTGGGAAAGCGAACATTTTAGGGAGAGAATTTGTGCAGCTCCATCTTTCCCAAACTGAGAGGCACGGGTGTGGGGCGGCGTTGTAGTTTCGTGGTGAGCTAGCTAGCCAACGTTTCTGCTAGCTGCAGTTTTGTTGACAGACGAGCTAAGCAAGCCAGCCAGCGATCGAGCACCCGATTCCCAGTTATGTTGGCGTTTTGACTTGATAAACGCCCCACTTTTCCCCTTTTCGTCTCTACGAAATTATACAGCATGAAGCTCTCTCTGCAAGTCCAAAAAGGTACGTTCACTTTGGGTATGAGTGTGTAAACTGAAACTTTTATTTCCTGTCTGGCGTCACACAACGACAACTTTCTTACACATTTGTGTCGCGTAGGGCTGACTAAAGACGTTTACTAAGGGCCTCTAGTTAATAAGATTGCTTTCCAGTGAGTCCCTTTTGGCAGCCTGAGCCGTCTGCGGCATCTCGATAATAAGTCTCCTGACCCCCGCGGAGGCTGCTCATTAATGTCGCTGGAGCCCCCGCGGAATGACAGCTATGCCGCGTATCGCTACACTTTGGAGCCAGATGGTCATCGGATAAGCGGGAGTTGCTGCTCCTCGCCCGTTTGAATGTCACCTTGCTCAGGTATCCTGCAAACGTTGCGCTGGGACGTTTAGACCAGGGCTTCACAAACCTTTCGGGGCCAGCCGGATCAGGATTTTTTTTTCTTCCAAGGACCCACTCAGGAGGCAAAAGTACTCCTTAAAGTAAAAAAGTACAAACTGAAATGTCCATACTGAAAGTACAACAGTAACTTTTTTGTCCTTTGAATTTAATAACTTGACACTAGAAAATGTATTAATTAATGTTGCAAAGGTATTAATCTCTGGATTTTTGTCGAAAATCTGATACCTCTAAATTTTACAGGGATCATTTTTCTACGTGGACTAATGTCATCGCAGACGCATGCACTATTCATTGAATAAGATGCCGCAATGGATGAAGTCCGTATAAAACCGAGAATTTCCCAAGTGCGGAATTATTTCACCCTTAAAAAAAGTACGTAATGCGCAATGTGTCCACTGCAAAGCAGAACTACTGCAAGAGCGCCTCCATGATCGCCAAGATACACAGGATTGTACCGCAAGAGCGCCTCCATGATCGCCAAGATACACAGGAACTACACAAGATAACCTATCAATGTTAGCTAAATTAACATAGCCTCCCACCACTAGCTAGAATGTATTGTATTGCCACTGCAACTGTGAAAATGTGTAAAAATGTTATCAAAACTCCCAAGTTTGACCTCTGGGTAGGCCCTCAGACGCCATTCTCTAACTTCCGCCAGCAGTCACTGTGTGTTTAATTTATTGCTGACAGCCGCTATTAGTGTGTAATCCAGTGGGACACATCTGGGTGGTGTTACTATGGCCCACTCAACCCCATCCCCCTGGGCCATTCCCCTAGGACGCCCATCTGGTTTGCGCTAACAGGCCGCATTTTACACTACAGAAAAAGAAAATCCCACTCCCTTTTTTTCCCCTCTGCTTCCTGTGGTGTTTTCAGTGAGTGATCTCCACATATGTACAAAGGGTGTAGTTATAGGGAGTAAATATAGAAGGAACATGTGCCTGTTTCTTGTTCAAATAAACGTGAGGTTAGGGCGCTCGTTCACATGAATGATAAGCCGATCATTTTGTGTTTATGTTGTGATGAGAATAAGAAACTGGACAACATGGCTCAGGCCAAATATTTCCCCTTTGGAAAGCACTAATGGATATTGAATTCATCTTTTATGCACCTTACAAGCGGTCGTAGTCACATTTTAACTTGTAGCTAGTCAGGAGACAGCTGTCTATTTTCGAGTGGGTAACGCTAGTAGCTGAGCTTGACAGTCATCATCTTCATTTCACGTTCTTCACACCCAGATCCTCATTCTTGTAATAAAAAAAGCCACCAAATGTCTCGGAAAAAGGCAAATTCACAAAATCTACCTTTTGATAACAAATGATGACACAAAGCTAGCCAGTCGACAGCTAGTTACATGGCGAGAGGATAGCGCCAGCGGCCAATGCAAGCGGCCATTGTCATATTCGTCTTCTCACGTCGTTCTCTTAACAGCCAGGTCCTTGAAAAAAAAAGCCTCTTGCACGGCAAAGGAAAATACAAAGTTGACAAAACATTACCTTTAACAACAAGTGGTGAATCAAAGCTAGCCATTCAACGGTTCGCCTATGTCTAGCATTAGCAGCTAACCTTTATTAAAGTCGCTGTCATCTTCTCATGTTTTGTTTTGCCTACCTATTATTAAAAAACATGTAAAAAAAAAGTCACTGATAGTCACTGAACTAAGCTTACTCGAGGTATTTGGGAATCTGGCGAGACTTTTGAGGTGCATTTTTACCGAAAGGTTTGGTCACTTGTTGAATTTTTTTGGGGGAAGCAGGACCGGGAATGCTGGTTTTCGGGACCTGTGGAAACAAGAAGGAAGTCCCTTCCCCCAAATACAAAGATAGTGGTATGTTTGTGTGGGGTGCTGCCGGCTGTTTTCAATCAAGATCGAATTTGAATGGTAATTGCGATCTATTCTCAGCAGCAGCGGCGGCCGTGGCTGCGTTCAAAAGAAGCGCGCCTCCTGCTCGGCTATTCTCGCCGGTAAAATTAGAGAGCCGAGCTTGAGGCCTGGCGCGGGCCACTCGCGTTTTTCTTGGCACGCCGTGACTATGTCTCGGCGTTTGAAGCAGACAGAAAACTCCAGAAAGGAGGGAAGAAGGGGATGATGAGCCTTTTAAGGACACGATGAGCTCATGAGTGATTCAGTGGCTGTGATGACATGTTAATAGAACACAACAGACGCCGCTTTTAGGTTGTGATCTTATGACACCACAACTTGGCTTTGCTTTGAATAAGGCGTCGTTTCTTGACTTTGATAGGCGTTATTTTTAACGTAACTAGAGTGCCTTGCGCGAATGAACTACACAACAATGAATGTTCATGCGCGCTGGAAAGAACTTGCAGTACTTTTGAATTATGTAAATGACATTATTGAATGATGAGCATGAGGTCAGACTTGGGGTAAAAGCTGTCGAAGGACATACTGTGCACTTACTGAGGCTGCGTTACACTATCATAATATAGTAGGTGATGATTGGGTTTGGTGTGATGTTTCCGTAAAGTTCTGGTTAGGCGTTAGAGTTGGAGGCTTGTGGTCCGGATGACGATGTACATGTACCTGG